>NC_057805.1:233648475-233650187 GCF_018294505.1 Triticum aestivum
CCGGAGGGCTGGTCAGGTATTTCTTGAGGTCTTGGAAGGCTCGGTCGGCCTCTAGTGTCCACTCAAACGGGCCCTTGTTCTTCATGATCTTGAAGAAGGGTAAGGCGCGCTCTCCCAGCTTGGAGATGAAACGCCCCAACGCGGTCACTCGTCCCGCTAGCTTCTGCATCTCTTTGAGGGTCTGCGGCGGGCTCATGTCCTCGATGGCCTTGATCTTCTCCGGGTTTGCCTCGATCCCTCTGTGGGATACGAGGAATCCCAGCAGCTTGCCGGAAGGGACACTGAACACACACTTCTCCAGGTTAAGCCGCAAGTTCACCTGGCGCAGGCTCTCGAAGGTCTCCTCCAAGTCTTGAATCAAGGTTCTCGCCTCTGTGTTTCTCCCGAGCTGCCGCCCCAAGGCGATGTGCATCAGCCGCTGAAAGGTCGCGCTCGCGTTGCGCAGCCCAAAGGGCATGCAGGTGTAGCAGTACACCCCACACGGGGTCAGGAAGGCTGTCTTCTCTATGTCTTCCACCGCCATCTTGATCTGGTGATACCCTGAGAATGCATCCAGGAAGCATAGCAGGTCGCACTTGGCGGTGGATTCGACGATCTGATCGATGCGTGGGAGCGGGAACAGATCTTGGGGGCAGGCCTTGTTAAGGTTGATGAAATCGACACACATCCATTCCTTCCCGCCTTTCTTCGGCACTACGATGGGGTTTGCCAGCCATGTGGGATACCGAACCTCGCGAATGGCACCCGCCGCCTCCAGCTTGCGGGTCTCCTGGACGATGAAGGCTTGCTTCTCCGTGGATTGCTGCCTCGCTCGTTGCTTGACAGGGCGCATGTTGGGGCACACCCTTAAGTGATGCTGAATCACCTCTCTCGGAACCCCCACCAGTTGATTGGGCTCCCATCCGAATATGTCCTTGTTTGCGCGCAAGAACCTCACCAGCGCCTCTTCTTGGACGAAATCGAGGCCGGCACCTATGGTGAAGATGGCTCCTGAGGGTCCATCCTCATTGACTGGCACCTGCTTGGTTTCCGCCTTGTCTTAGGTGAACAACTGCTTCTTCTTGGTAGGCGCGGCCTCCTTGGCTTCGGGGGTACCGGCGCCGGCGGGCTGCACCGCCGCTGCGGTCTTGAAGGCAAGCTGTCACACCCTGATTTTCATGCCACAACACCTAAGCTAATAAATCATGATAAATTGTGGTTTGACAAAAACTTTTGAGTGTTTGGTCTTTGCTTGATTTGATTTTTGTCTGTTGTTTGCAAGTGCTCTAAAAATCAAATAAATCCTCCAACTCTTATACTCCTTCTCCTTGATCATGCCATGTGTGTAGGACATAAAAATAATTTCTTGCAAAAATATTTTGGCAAAAAAGTATTTTCTAAATTAGGTTTTCCAAAAACCCCTGAATTGAGACTTGAACTACAAGTACTTAATTAAGGGTGTGAAAAATCTTACAAAAGGTATATTTGTAACCTATTAGGCATAGGACTCCCATAAACCACAAAAATATAATTTTAAAAGTTATTTTCCTATTTTATTTAAAGGCTTTTTCTTAAGGCCAGAAATGGTCTTTAATAGGTTAAAATTATTTTAAAGCTTCAAAAATATTTGAGAAAAATCAGGGAAACTCAGTGGATATATATTTTCCATATATAAGAGTTTCAACACAGGTCATGTTCAAATTATTGGTCAAACCCCTCAAAAACCCTTTCTG
>NC_057805.1:233651411-233658836 GCF_018294505.1 Triticum aestivum
CACGCCACCACCCTGTCCCCTCCTTCCCCCCTCTCTCCCACCCCCTAAGGCACGCGCCAGACACCGCCCAGCTCGGCCAATGCATGCGCCCACGCCAGGGACCCCCTCGAGCTCGCCCTGCTTCTCCTCTCTCTTCCTGGCGCCCTACTCAATGCTCACGAGGGCCGCAGACAGCCCCGAGCTTCCTCCCGTGGCCACCACGGCCATTTCCACGGGTGCCCGTAGGCCACGTCCACGGTGAGCCATGGCCTCGCCATTTAAGGGCTCCCGAGGCCTCCCTCTAGATCCCCTTCGCCCTCTCTCACTCCCAGTGACCCCCTGGACCAAGCCAACTCTCTCCCCATGGCCTCCATCCACCACCATGGCCGGATCCTTGCCGTCGGACTCGGCTTAAATTCGCACAACCCGAGCCCCTCCTCTCCACCTCGTCGTCTCATAACATCGCCGCCGCCATCATTCATATCTCCCCCGCTCCACTTCTTCCTCTCCGCGGCTGCAGGACCATGCCCCAATCTCGCCGCCGCCCCCATCCGCCGCGGGTGATGCACCGCCCGCATCCGACCGCCCCAGCAGTCCAGGCGCACCTTGGCGGGTGCGTCACGCTCTCCTGAACCCGCCGGTGTGCCGGGCATCGCCGGAGGTGGCCTATGCCGCCGGAGCCCACGCCCGCAAGCATTCGGCCCTGCCTCGCCTCTGTTCGAGCGGGAGGTGCGGGACGAACCCGACATGTGGGCCCCGCGCGTTAGCGGAACAGTGGGGCGGGCCCATGAGTTAAGTGGACACGGTTTCTTTGCGGGCCGTTTCCCAGCAGCGAAAACGTAACGCGTGAGGGCGCCTTCGGCGTGGCCGTTCCCGCGCGCAGCTGAGCCACTAGGCCGGCCCAGTGGCTATCCATCGCCCGATGCGTGTTTTAGGTATAAGCCTAAAGATTTTCTTTTTCTTTTGCTGTAGACTTGTAAAATCCATAAACAATTCAAATTAGCTCCAAATTTGATAATTCAATTTTCTAGCAGTTCCTCAATTCATGATCTATCACATGGTGCTATTTGCACATTTCCAGAAACATTTTCTTCACAAATGTTTATGAATTCCCACTTTTCCATTTCTGTGATAAACTTTATAAAATCACAGGGTTCCCATTTTTTATCCAAATTCAATTATTCAAATTCCTAGATACCTATATGTTCCTAACTTAGTTTTTGAACATTTTTCCCAATGCTTTCTGTACCACATCAAATATTGGTCTATTTATCCATGTATAGCCAACTTTGCAATTCCCTAGGAATTTCATTTGGATTCCAAATCCAGTGAAACCAATTTATAAATACTTCTAAAATCATGCCTTGTTTAATGGGTACCTTTACTCATTTTTATAAAAAGGCATTCTATAGACAACTTGCAGATCCATTAAATCCCTTATATCCTTCATATTGAACTGTTCCAAAATATCCACTTATCCAATTCCATTGAAATCACTTTGGTCATTCCTCATATGACCAGAGGTATCCTAGAAAAGTCAACTTCATATTTTAGAGCACATTTATTCTTGCCTTGTTGTGTTGCTTATTGTGATTGTTTCCGACGTTAGTTGACGAAGTAGACGGAGTACTTGGAGAAGGACCAGAAGATTTCAAGGCTCTGATGAACCAGGCAAGCAGCCCTTTGACCATGATTAACCATTTTACATCATAATAGTATTTTCGTTGCTTCACTAAGTGCATGATATATCTTGAATGGCAACCTTGCTAGGCTTGCCTCCGTTGCATATTCCATTGATACTTGCATTGTTCATGACTCTACCCTTGCTTAGAGTTGTGTTGGTGGGTTGTAGAAATATGCTATAGCAAATGGCTACGCAGAGTGGGTCAAGGTTATGCATGGAAAGAAACAAGTGTGGTTTGACATACTTGCAAACAGCCCAGTGGGTGCCACTGATGCCCCTGGGAGATGATGATGAACTAGGTCACTACTTGGTAGAGAAGTAGTGTACCGAGGCTTGATAAAAGTGTTGTTTACAGAGATGGATTAGATTTAAGATTTGTCGACCGTCCCAACCAAACATGCGCGACCACTCTTCCCTTATATGGGAAAGGGCACTATTGATTATCTAGGCTGATACTAGCTTGGAGCCCGCATTACTAGTGACGGGACAGTCGTTGTTGCGCTCTCTCGGGATGGGGTGGTGCCAGGTAGGGCGGCCATGACTGTTTTTACAGGGCACCGGACACACCGTTGGTACCCCGTGCTTGTGGTATGTGATGAATATGGGAGCGTGGCTCCACAAATTTTAAGATGTGAAATGTTGGGCACGGGGGTTGCTACCAATCGAGTGGACTCTATGTTAGTGTCGTCTACGGAAAGATAGTGATCGGGTGCTTACCCCGGGTACTTGAGGTACCGCGGGTCGTGGATGACACGGAAGTTCCCCTGATCTTGTGGGTATAGTGTGCAACCTCTGCAGAGTGTAAAACTATTCGAATAGCCGTGTCCACGGTCAAGGACAGTTGGGTGGTGCTGCTTAGACTATGTCCATATGTTTCTGACAAACAACACGGTTTGGTAAATCTGTTGACGTGATTCATGAGGAAGTCACGATGAGCTTGAGCATGAGTTGTTCATAACTCTTTCTCGATGTGGATGTCTGTAACCTCCTGATACTTGTTGCAGACGCATTCATATCCTTGATAAATGCTGATCATACTTGCATGAGAAAAACTAGCTTTCCGCAAAACTGCCAATTTAGCAGTAGAATCTTGCATAATTATTCTGTTATCACTCTTGGGTTGCTTGCGAGTACATTCAAAGTACTCATTGGCTTGCCACTAGTTATTTTATTGGCCAGGCATGAAAGGACATGATATGATGAAGAATACTTCGGTGACGAACATGCGAGCTAGGACGCTTCCCAGTCAGAATGCCTGTAGGGTTAAGGCAGATGGCATGGGTCCAAGTTATCAATGAAGATTTCCGCTGCAAAGTTATACTCAAGACTTGACCATAATTGTCCTACTTGTGTAATACGGTATGTATGGATGTAAGACTCTTGTTATTCAGCCTCTATGTGTTCAGCGAGCATTGATCTCTGGGATCACTGTACACGTGCATTTGGTGATCACGACTTATGAGTCGGTGTCCCCACATCGCCCCAGGCCGGCGGGCGGTCGCGGGTGCCCTGTAAGTTGGCGACGAAACGGTCGCGCATCTCATCCCAGGAGGAGATCGAGCCGTGCTGCAGGTTCAGGAGCCAGGAGCGGGCACCATCCTTGAGAGCCATAGGAAACCAGTTTGCCATGACTTTCTCATCGCCGTTGGCCGCCTCAATGCTCAGCTTGTAGAGCTGCAGAAACTCCGTGGGGTCGGCGGTGCCGTCGTAGCGAGGAGGCAGATCCGGCTTGAACTTGCCTGGCCAGGCGACGCTACGCAGCTCGGGTGTGAAGGCGCGGCAGCCGGCTGTGGTTGCTGGGGCCCGTCTTGGAGGTGGAGCTTGGTCTTGATGGGGTCCGCGCACCGCCACCGCGGGCAGCTCCCGGTCTTGGCGAGGTGGCGCGTGGAGCGCAGGTGCAGCTTCTCGCGGCCGAGGAATCTCTTGGCAGCTTCTCTCTTCGCGCGCGGGCACCGGGCGTGGTGGATCACGCCGTGGGGCCGCGCGCCTTGGTGCCAAGGCACCGTCTTGGGGCAGAGGTGGTGGAGGCGCTCCATGAGGCACATCGCCTGTGACTGGCGGAGGGCGAGGCAGAGAGTGGGACGGCGCCGGGGAGCCCCTGCGGCGCGGACGAGCTCGGCGACGCGGTCGAGCCAGTCCTCGTAGAGGTCATCGACCGGGCGATAGCACAGGAGCTCGTTCGCCATGAGGAGCGCGGCCTGCGCGTCCATGGGAGCGTGGCGTGCCTATGACGAGGAACCGGCCGGGGTCAGTGATGGAGTGGTGGTGCGGCTGTCCTGCCGCATCGATGGGTGCAGCAAGGACGCTTGCTGCTCGTTCCCCGCCTGGACGGTGGCGACGTTGGTGGCAGGAGATGGAGAACGACAAGGTGGCCCGCCGACGGGAGCCATTTGAGCAACGCGGGCAGTGAGGGCAGCCCGGCACTCAGCTCGAGCACGGCGAGTGTCCGCCATGGAGACGATGGAGCGACGGATCAACGGAAGGGAAGCTACGGCGCACCCCTACCTGGCACGCCAAATGTCGGATGTGGGGTTCCGGCAAAACCCTTAAGGTTCAAACTCTGGGGTGCGCACGAAGTTCTTTCCCTCCTACCGATCCACACCCTAGCTCGCTAAGATCTCGCGGACAAACTCGACAAACTCGCAACACAGAAAGACACGAGATTTATACTGGTTCGGGCCACCGTTGTGGTGTAATACCCTACTCCAGTGTGTGGTGGTGGATTGCCTCTTGGGCTAATGAAGAACAGTACAAGGGGAAGAACAGCCTCCTGAGGTTGAGGTGCTCTTGTGCTCGGTGAACTTTTGGGGGTGGGAACTCGATCAGTTCAACCTGCCTCTACTGTGGTGGCTAGCTCTACTTAGGCCCTGGTCCTCTCTCAAATATTGAGCGGGAAGGGAGCCAACAACGGCGGGAAAATTTGAAAGGGGACAACTAGTACAAGCTATCCAGACAAAAGCGGTCTTCACCTGCGAAAGGGTCTGGTGGTGACGCCGTCTTGGGCTCCACGGTGACCTCCGTCCTGCAGGCCTGCCGGTCTTGGTCCCGTTGCGCTGATACGACAACCTTTGCCTGGTGCCTCGGTACTCCGTGCCTGCGCTCGCTTCCTTAGCACCAAAGAGAAAACAAGGACGCTGCACGCACTGGCGCCCGCCTGGCGTCGATCGTCATGGCTCACGTCACAAGGGCCTCGTGAGGTTTGCCCCGCCTTGATATCTCCGCTCCTCGCGAGGCAGCCTGGTGAGGCCGCTCCCGAGGAAGTCTTGTGTCATCCGCCTCGCGAGGCTTGGCCCCTCGCGACGGTCTTGAGCGCCTTTTTGATGAAGATGGGCCGCACAGGCCTGCTCGCATAGCCACGCCGTGGGCCGCAGGCAGGAAAGTCTGGGGACCCCCGTTCCTAGAACACCGACAGTAGCCCTCGGGCCCAAGGTGCGCTCGGGCTTGGCTTCGCGGCGATCCTCCCGAACCGCCACCAGCGCCGCGCTGGCAGAGTATGGGGTGGAGGCAAGGTAGAGTACTAGAGGCTCGAGAGGCCGTGGTGCCACCATCACCGGGGGGCTGGTGAGGTATTTCTTGAGGTCTTGGAAGGCCCGGTCGGCCTCCAGGGTCCACTCGAACGGGCCCTTCTTCTTCATGAGCTTAAAGTAGGGTAAGGCGCGCTCGCCTAGCTTGGAGATGAAATGCCCTAACGCGGTCACCCGCCCTGCTAGCTTATGCATCTCCTTGAGGGTCTGTGGTGGGCTCATGTCTTCGATGGCCTTGATCTTCTCAGGGTTCGCCTCGATCCCCCTGTGGGACACGAGGAATCCCAGCAGCTTGCCGGAGGGGACACCGAAAACACACTTCTCCGGGTTAAGCCTCAAGTTCACTTGGCGCAAGCTCTCGAAGGTCTCCTCCAAGTCTTGAATCAATGTCCTCGCCTCGCGAGATTTGACCACTATGTCATCAACGTAGGCCTCTGTGTTTCTGGCGAGCTGCCGCCCCAAAGCGATGTGCATCAGCCTCTAAAAGGTTGCGCCCGTGTTGCGCAGCCCGAAGGGCATGCAGGTGTAGCAGTACACCCCGCATGGTGTCAGGAAGGCTGTCTTTTCCACATCCTCCACCGCCATCTTGATTTGGTGGTATCCAGAGAACGCATCCAGGAAACATAGCAAGTCGCACTCGGCGGTGGAGTCGACGAGTTGATCGATACGTGGAAGGGGGAATGGATCTTGGGGGCAAGCTTTGTTAAGGTTGGTGAAGTCGACGCACATCCGTTCCTTCCCGCCTTTCTTCAGTACTACGACGGGGTTCGCTAGCCATTCAGGGTATCGAACTTCTCGGATGGTACCTGCCACCTCCAGCTTGCATGTCTCTTGGACGATGAAGGCCTGCTTCTCAGCGGACTGCCGTCTTGCTCGCTGCTTCATGGGGCGTACGTTGGGGCACACCCTCAGATGATGCTGGATCACCTCTCTCGGGACCCCTACCAGCTGATTGGGCTCCCACGCGAATATCTCCTTGTTCGCGTGCGAAAACTTCACCAAAGCTTCTTCTTGTCCCGGGTCAAGGCCGGTTCCTATGGTGAAGGTGGCTCCTGAAGACCCGTCCTCGTTGACCAGCACCTGCTTGGTCTCCGCCTTGTCTTGGGTGAACAACTGCTTCTTCTTGGTGGGTGCGGTCTCCTTAGCCTCTGGCGTACTGGCGCCGGATGGCTGTGCTGCTGCCGCGGTCTTGAAGGCGAGCCTGAGCGCCGTCACGGCCTCCTTAGTGTCCCCCTTGATGGTGAGGACGCCCTTGCTCCCTTGCATCTTCATGAGGTTGTAGGCCGGGTGAGTCGCCGCCATGAACTGAGCGAGAGCCGGGTACCCGAGGATGGCATTGTACGGGAGACCGATGCGGGCGATGTCGAAGTGCACCAGCTCAGTGCCGTAGTTGTCGCGTGTGCCGAAGGTGACAGGGAGGCGGATCTGCCCCAGAGAGTGGGCAGCTCCACCACCCACTCCCGAAAAAGGCTTGCTGAGGTTGCGCCGCTCGAGCGGCATGTGGAGAAGGCTGAAGGCTTCCACGGAGAGCAAGTTTAGGCCGGCACCGCCGTCGATGAGGGTCTTGGTGTAACACCCCGGATGTAAATTTCTATATTTGTAACTCCAACTCTTGCCATTTCCGGCTATGTGTTATGATATTCCCTTCGTGGTCGGGTTTTGTTTTCCGTTTTGCATTTTGTTCTTGTCATGCAGCTCATATCATGTCATCATGCGCATTGCATTTGCATACGTGTTCGACTCATGCATCCGGCACTCCCACCTCCTCCGGCGCCCCTTTCGTTTTCGTTTCATGAGCGGGTGTTAAACGTTTTCGGAATGGACCAAGGCTTGTCAAGTGGCCTTGGTATACCACCGGTAGACCACCGGTCAAGTTTCGTTCCATTTGGAGGTCGTTTGGTACTCCAACGGTTAACCAGGTAACCGCAAAGTCCGTTTGTGTGTTGCAGCAAAACCCCACTCCAAACAGCCCAAAACCCATCTAAGTATCTTCCATGCTCTAGGTCGTTCGATCACGATCGTGTGGGCAAAAACCGCACTCCATTTGGAGTCTCCTAGCTCCCTCTACCTATAAATATGTGTCTCTCCCGAATCCTCCCGCAGTCCAAAAACCTAACCCTCTCCCTCCGCGCGCCGGACACGTCCGCCCGGCGCCGGACGTTTCTCCACCGGTGTCCCGCAGCCAGTCCGTGCCTGCCACATGGCAGCCCGCCGCCGCCCGTACGCCGCGGCCCGGGG
>NC_057805.1:233659378-233682010 GCF_018294505.1 Triticum aestivum
GTCCGCCGCCGCCCCACGGGCACCCGCGCCCCGCCGCGCCGCGGCACTCCGGCCGCCCCTCCTCGCCGTCCTCCCCTTCGTCCCCGTCGGCTGCCGGCCCTCTCCTCCGTCCTCCATCTCCGGCAGCCCTCCGGCGAGCTCGGCCGATCCCGATCCCGATCCAGTCAACGCCAAAGGTTGACTCTCCCCTCTCCTGAAAAATCCTAAGTCCTGAGTTTTTTGCAGTACACGGTCATGTTCTTCGCATCATAACTCTCTGCATATAGCTCCGTTTCGCGAATGTAATATATCGAAATGTTCGTTACGAGATGCTCTACATTTTGTTCCATTGGGTGATGTTCATTTGAGTCCATCTTGATGCCCAAATCTCTGGGCAAGTGTGCTAGTTGCTGTTATCTGCTGTTACTTATCAGTACTTAGGGTTTTGTTATTTTTGTTGCATTTAATCTGTGCATCTTATGGGCATGAGCTCTACATGTGTTTTGATGTATGCCATGCCATCTTTACAGAGGTGTATGCCATGTATTTTTGTGATCTTTGTGGTGACTAGCACAAGCATGCAAACTAGACCCCGTAATGTTTCTGATTTCTGAGACTTAGTAATTTCTCGTGATGTTTCTGATTTCAGGGACTTGGTAAATTTACCAAGTTTGTGACTGCTGTTATTTTGTTGCTATGTATCCATGTGGCTACAGAGAGATCCATGCTTATTTTGGTGATGTTCAGTAAGCATGTTTTGTAGATATTGTTGTAATTGATCCATTCCTGCCCTTGTTTGCAATTATGGAGTGCCATAGCATGACTCAATCTTGCTCTACGTTTGCTATAAAATATTTCTGGCAGATTCTTAACATGATATTCAATTTCACCAAGCATGTTGTAGTTGATCCATACATTCTATGTATTTTCTCTTGCCATAATTAGCTTCACAAAAATGCCATCTTGCTGTAGGTATGCTTGTTTTGTCATGCATTGCTTTGCGATGAGTGTATGAAGCTCACCAAGATGCCTTCATATCATTGTTTCTGCCATGCTCTGTTTTCTGCAAAGTCTGAAACCTGTTAACGAAACTTGCTATGTTTACATGGTTGCCATCATATCTTCTTGTCCTTTTTGGTTTATGGTCAGTAAGGGACTTTTGTCATATGCATTTAGTAGAATACTGCCATGCCTTGTTTTTCTATGTTGAGTTCCTGTAGCATGTCGATTTCGCGCTCTGAACTTTGTTACCTGATGTTGTTTCAGGCATGTCCAGTAATTTCACCAAGTCTATAAACCTGATATCTTTTGCACTTTTGCTTGTTTGAGCTTGTTATGTTGTGATTTAGCCGTAGCTCAGTGTTCATCTTTTGTCAAGCATCTCCTGTAGACTACTGCCATAAGATTTGTTGCTATGTTGGAGTTCTGCAGCATAGTTTCTTATTGCATTCTAAGTGCTATCATGTTGTTAATGACAGATTCGTGTCAATTCTTGTTTTGCTTGCCCTTTGCAAACCGTGCGTCCGTTTCCGGTGATCTTTATATCGATTTCAACCGAAATCATCTCATCTTTCCAGTGGCATGTTTGGTTTGCCAAGTTACTGCCTTGTTCATCATTTTTCTTCCGGAGCACGCATATGCATCACATATCATATCTTGCATATCATTCATGTATCGCATCATGTTGCTTGTGCATTTCGCGTGATTGATTGTGGTTCCATTGCTTGTGTTCTCGTTTTGAGTTGAGCCGGGAGACTAGTTTGTGAGCGAGGAACTTGTTGAGTACGCTTACGAGGATCAAGCTTTCGACAACTGTGAGAACCTTGCAGGCAAGATGACCATACCCTTGAAATCACTTCTATCTTTGCTTTGCTAGTTGTTCGCTCTATTGCCATGCTGCGCTACCTACCACTTGCTATATCATGCCTCCCATATTGCCATGTCAGCCTCTAACCATCCTTTCCTAGCAAACCGTTGCAGGTGAAGTTGAAGTTTGTTCCATGTTGGAACATGGATATTTTTGGAATATCCCAATATCTCTTATTTAATTAATGCATCTATATATTTGGTAAAAGGGTGGAAGGCTCAGCCTTATGCCTAGTGTTTTGTTCCACTCTTGCCGCCCTAGTTTCCGTCATACTGGTATTATGTTCCTTGGTTTTGCGTTCCTTATGCGGTTGGGTGATTTATGGGACCCCCTTGACAGTTCGCCTTGAATAAAACTCCTCCAGCAAGGCCTAACCTTGGTTTTACCATTTGCCACCTAAGCCTTTTTCCCCCGGGTTTTTGCGAGCCTGAGGGTCATCTTTATTTAAACCCCCGGGCCAGTGCTCCTCTGAGTATTGGTCCAACCTGTCAGTCGCTGGTGGCCACCAGGGGCAACTCTGGGATCGCCTATCGGAAGCTTGGACAATCCGGTGTGCCCTGAGAACGAGATATGTGCAGCTCCTATCGGGATTTGTCGGAACATTCAGGTGGCTTTGCTGGTCTTGTTTTACCATTGTCGAAATGTCTTGTAAACCGGGATTCCGAGACTGATCGGGTCTTTCCGGGAGAAGGTTTATCCTTCGTTGACCGTGAGAGCTTATAATGGGCTAAGTTGGGACACCCCTGCAGGGTATTATCTTTTGAAAGCCGTGCCACGGTTATGAGGCAGATGAGAATTTGTTAATGTCCGGTTGTAGAGAACTTGTCGCTTGACTTCATTAAAATACATCAACCGTGTGTGTAGCCGTGATGGTCTCTTCTCGGCGGAGTCCGGGAAGTGAACACGGTTCGGGTTATGTATGACGTAAGTAGGAGTTCAGGATCACTTCTTGGTCACTACTAGATGATGACCGTTCCGTTGCTTCTCTTCTCGCTCTCTTTTGCGTATGTTAACCACCATATATGCTTTGTGCCTGCTGCAGCTCCACCTCATTACACCATCTTTTCCTATAAGCTTAAATACTCTTGATCTCGCGGGTGTGAGATTGCTCAGTCCTCGTGACTCACAGATACTTCCAAAACAGTTGCAGGTGCCGACGATGCCAGTGCAGGTGACGAAACCGAGCTCAAGTGGGAGTTCGACGAGGAATGTGGTCGTTACTATGTTTCTTTTCCTGATGATCAGTAGTGGAGCCCAGTTGGGGCGATCGGGGATTTAGCATTTGGGGTTATCTTATTTTCATTTGGTTTTGACCGTAGTCAGTCTATGTGTGGATTTTGGATGATGTATGAATTATATTTATGTATTGTGTGAAGTGGCGTTTGTAAGCCAACTCTCGTTATCCCATTCTTGTTCATTACATGCGATTGTGTGAAGATGACCCTTCTTGCGACAAAACCACAATGCGGTTATGCCTTTAAGTAGTGCCTCGACACATGGGAGATATAGCCGCATCATGGGCGTTACAAGTTGGTAATCAGAGCCATCCCCGACTTAGGAGCCCCCTGCTTGATCGAATCGCTGGCGTTGTTGAGTCTAGAACAAAAATGTTTTGAGTCTTAGGATTATATATATCGGAGAGTAGGATTCTTTTTACTCCTCAGTCCCTTCGTCGCTCTGGTGAGGTCTCCTGACGTAGAAGTTTTGACTCTTCTCTCCTCAAATTTCACTAAAAAAAATTTAGGATCACGCGGGTATCTTAGAATCGTTCCGATGGTTTTGTGACAAGAACATTGTTCTTGGTGCCTCTTGACATTTAGGGGTTGTGGCAGTGTCCCGGGGAGTTGAGCTCCGAGGTGTTGTCGTCACAATTTTATCGTTGAAGTTCTGGAATACCTGAGTTTCACCGACATCGAAATCTCTTTTATGCAGTTGTTGGTGAGATCACCTCGACGCCACCCAGTACTGGGGCGGGAGTTCGGGAGTATTGCCATAACTCGTATAACGGATGTTTTTCTAAGGTTGAGGTAAACGATTTCCGAAGGTTTCTTGGTTATGTGTTGACGGATGGATACAGCTGGATCTAGGGATTGCTAGTTTGGGTGATATATTTTGTGTCCCCTGTATCCCCAACACCAGATTGCATAACCAGAAAGTTTCGGGAGTTTATAAGTGGGAATTCAAGTAGCTCCTAGGATATCTTTTCGACAGACGCATGATATGAGATTGGGGTTCGACGTCTAGTGGTCCGCCTTTCCACGGTTGGTTTTACAGTGGTCTCATAGTGTCTTAAAGAGTCCTTGGCTATGCCGACTCGGGGATGCTTCGTATGTCATGTGCACTGCCTTGTACACGATGGTGCTGTACGATCGAGCCCGTGTGGGCCCCACCATGAAAACTTCGGACGAAACCTCTATCATATGTTTGTTCCAGCTTATTCTGCAAGCCAATACTTTGTTTTGTTTTGAATTGTGGTATTCGAGTTGCTTCGAAGTCAAATGTTGACTCCATACCTTTTTCTGAGTGGCTTCTCAACTTAATGGAAGTGTGATGATTTACTATGAAAGTCATTCGTTCATCCTTGTTCAAATGTTTATTGTGAAGACTATATGTTGCAATTTCTATCCGTTGATTCTACTTGACTATTTGTCTATCAAGATGCTAACGGATGTCACCCTCTTCAGGATGGCTCCGCCAACGCGTCAGAATCCGGAACGCAATGAAGGGAGTCAGGCGAACCCTCCACCACCACCTCTGCCTCCGGAGGCATGGCAAGCTATCATGGCAACCACCAACGCCAATGCTCCGATGATTCTGCAACTCTTGCAAGAACGCACCCAAGGGCAAGGCAATCAAGGAAATCAAGGTGAAGGCAACAATCAGTCTCACTTCGCTACCTGTCGTGGAATTGTCACGGCAGATGTCCTCGAGCTAGGACTTAGTCATGGAGCCATCGCAGCTAGGAAGCTTAAAGGGGTTAAACGGGACAAGGAACACGAGGGTTATACTAGTTCGGCCCCTTACGGTGAAGGTAAAGGCCTACGTCCAGTTGAGGTGGTATTGATTATGGTTTCGATGACCAGGGAGCTTAATTGCTATGCCTGGCTCTCGATGAGATCTTACTTGTCCCTAAACCGCTGCCGGGTCGTCCCTTTATATAGAGAGGTTGACGCCCAGCGGCTTTCAGAGTCCCCGCCGGCTCATAAGAGTGTCCGGCTCGGACTCTCAACTATTCTTGCCTTACACTACAAGTCTTGCCATACGACAGTTTATCACTACGAGCCTTAAGCCACCTCCGGGTCTTAGGCCCACCATTGACCCGCCGTCTTCAAGCTTGGTACTGGGCTTCGCGTGGTGACCATTATGAGTAACCCGGCCCCTCCTGGCGGGTGACCTTAAGGGTTATGTCCTCAACATTAGGCCCCAGATTGATTTGAACCGGTTCATGTCAATCTTCAATCCCCTTGAAAGAAAATTTTCTGGCTTACATCTGTGCGAAGGCTTTTAACCCACCGTGACGTCATCTTCTATTAAGTTCATTTCTTTATTCCATTAAATCCCAACGGATCTTATCTTTAATGTTCATCCTGAAATCGAGGCGCCTCTGGGGCGAGATAATCACGCCGTGACCTCCTCGTTTCTCGCGCCCACTTATGAGCTTCGCCTCATAAATAGCCCGGCCCATGAGCCTCCAATCACTTGTCGCCTCCATCTTCTTCCTCCTCTCGCCACTGTGCTGCCGCCCGAGCTCCGCCGCCGCCGCCGCGGCCGCGGGTTTCTTCATCTTCACCAACTCAGGCCGCTGCATCAACCTGACGTGACCAGAGAAACGCGACGAACCCCCGCCGTAACTCCGCACCTGTAAGTCCCTGCACCTCTCCACCGTAGATCCGCATTAGGGTTCCCCCGTTCTTCGCTGTTCTTCGTGAGCTCCCTGTAGTTCTGCCACTATGGTCATGTTTCGATCCAAGAATAGCACAGAGCTCCTACGGTAGTTGTTGTACATCCATTTTGACACTAGTAGATCCCCTTTGTTTGAAATAAGATCCCATTCTGAATCCATGGACTTCTTCTGCGTTAGTTCTAGGTCTAGAAATTTTTTCTCTTTAGCCAACCGTTTGATCCAAAATAATTACTGCAATCTGTGAAACTTGTTTTCACCACACTTAGTCAAAAATTCCATCCGCTGAGCTATGGCAGCTCACATTTCCGGCTTAAAGAAGCCTCGCGCCGTAAAATTTTCCGGCTCATTTATGATAAAGTTGTAGATAATTTGAATTACTCTCAATACCTTCAGCGGCTTAGATAACCCGATGCACTTGACCATATGTCATTAGGCCCCTCTCATAAGCCACCATTGAGTGTTAAAATGTAGACGTCTGCCGGCTTATAATTGAACCGGACATTTTTCTTTTGTCATAGGCTTCATCTTTCACAATGCCTCCCAAAGCTCCCAAGGCACCCATCACGTGCAACTGGATGAGATCCAATGTCACCGACGACACTCTAGCTGATTTCGTAAAGACGGGTTACCTGCCCAAGAAGGAAATCATGTCTTATCGTGCCCCTGACCCGTCGGAGGAGAGACCGCAACCAAGGGATGGTGAGGTGATGATTTTTGCTGATCACATGAGCCGGGGCTTCGCACCGCCCGGCTCAAAATTCTTTAGAGACGTGCTGAATTTCTTTGATCTGCGGCCGCAAGACATAGGACCCAATTCCGTGTCAAATATATGCAACTTCCAAGTATTCTGCAAAGTCTATCTTGGAGAAGAGCCCAGCCTGATGCTCTTTAGAGAGCTCTTTTATCTGAACTGCCAGAACAAGTGTGCCAACGGGCTGAGCCTGGAACTTGGTGGAATCTCCATTCAACGCCGGAGAGACTGCCTCTTTCCTTATGCTGAGCCGCCAAGCCATCCGAAGGACTGGAACCAGACGTGGTTTTATTGCCAGGACACTTCTCCGGCTGACGAGAGCCCTCTGCCCGGCTTTCGTGCCCTGCGTCTGGAGCCAAATCACTCTCTGCCGGATAAGCTGACTCAAGCCGAGCGTCAACCTCTGATCCCCACCATCAACAAAATTAAGGCTCTCCTGGGAAATGGCCTCAACGGCATTGATCTGGTCCGGGTCTGGATCTCCTGGGAAATGGCCTTAATGTGTGCTTACACGGGCCGGAAGGATGACCCTCTGCGGCACAGCCCCAATGATCTTCCTGAGGACGTTGTGGACGACATGACCAAGTCTCTCCTAAATGAGAGCCTAGCTGACTGTGGGAGGACCGGCTTAAGCCCCTTCTGCAAGACTAACCCGGCCCCAACGGTAAGCCACTGATCTGAACACCTTATTTTCTCCTTAGATAGTTTTCATCTGAACCTTAAGAAGTCTTCATTGTATTTTTCAGGCTGATGATAAATTCTGGAAGGTCAAGTATGACCATGAGGCGGCTAAAAAAGCCAGAAAGGCTAAGAAAGCCGCCAGGAGAGCCGCTCCCCGCAAGAAGGGAAGCAGGCCTACTGCCTCAGAGCTGCTTCAACTGAGTGACAGCTCCGAGTCAGAGGTAACCCCTGAACCTGTAAGCTCTTATTCTGTTTCTTGTTTATTCCTATCTACCTTATTGATACTGATCATCAGCAGGATGACACCGGAGCAAGTAACCCGGTGACTGAAGAGGTAATGACACTTTCCTCCGACTCGGAGCCCTTGCCAAGGCTGAAAGTCCGAAGAGTAACCCGGAAAGTAAGATTTTCACATCCTTTAGCTTATCAAGATCCTCAATTTCTTTTGAAGCAACAGATTCATGAGAGCCGGCGGCACACCCGGACCAACAAGGATGCAGACCTGTCCTTCGGCTTACCTGAAGCGTCAAGGAAGCGCCGGACCGAGGTTATCTCCAACTTATCTCCTTTTCATCCTTTGGCGGGCGTTATACGTCAACCGCTCAATTCTTCTGATTCAAATTATCAGGAAACTTCACCTTCCTCTGGTGACTCTATGCAATCGAACCTGCCGGCTTTCAAGACCGTACCCGGGTAATGATGATCATCTCTTGTTGTGCTTATCTTACTCATGCTTTTGTATTAACCTTTTGTCCTTTCAGTTCTCAAGCAAAGCTCAGTAAAAGAGCGAAGAAGAATAAGCCGGTCGAAGAGCCGGTCCTGACTGAACCGGAAGCTTTAGCTCAAGAGCCGCCCGCTGCCTCTACTCCTGAAGCCACCGCTCCAACCGACGAGCCAGTCACAGAAACTTCTGCTAACCCGGAGATCTCCAGCCCGGCTCAGCCGGCCGATGACCCGGACGTGGTAATCACCCGGACGGAGTTTGTCGAGCCGGGGAGACCCACTGCACTGGCTAAGTGCCCTGCCAAGGAAGAGTTGCTAGAGCGCCGCAGGGCCAAGCTGGACATCACCAACTACGCTAACTTGAGCATTGGAGATATCATCTCCGGCTATGTCAATCAGGTGCACAGCAGCCGGGACCTAGAGATTGACATGGTGAAGCAGATACAGCAGAAGTCTGAGGTAACACTCTCTTGCTTACTGCACAGTCATCTTTACCATACTTAGGCCCCAAGTCTACTGCTTATGATAGAATATGTTGTAGACTTAACTTCCGGCTTACTTCCATGAACCGGTAATTTGTAGATAGAAACTTTCGACATGCATTAGCCCCCAAGTGCCAAGTGTCTTTGCTTGGAAAGTGCTTGGGACTCTAAAGTTGCATAATAATTATTCATACTATAACCCGGAAATTGTACAGGCTGCTTGCAAGAAATTTGAGGCTGATATCTCTGAGCTGAAGAACCGCCTGAAGACTCAGGAAACTGAGACCCGGAAGGCCAGCGCCAAATTTGAATCCAGTATCGCTGCTCAAGAGAAGCTGAAGAAGAAGTTTGAAGCTGAAAGGAAGACTTGGGCCGAAGAGAAGGCTGTTCTGGTAAGCCGGGCCGAACAGGCGGAGAAGTCTCTGACGGAGAGAACCGCCGAACTCTCCGGCTTAAAACGCCATGTGTCGCAGATGGTCGCCGCAATCTTCGGTAAGTCATTCTGCAGGCTTTGAACAAGTTTGCAGTCTTTATGTCTCATAACTCCCATCATTGCTAACGGCTTATCTTACTTTGTTAAACAGGTCCCAGAAGCGCCAACCTCAATCATAACATGCTGACCAAGCTGAAGGCCGTGTATACCCTGGTGGAGCAACTCTACACCGGGTCACAGCGTGCCCTGGCCGTTGTGGCCCTATCCAATGAGGTTCCGACTCACCTGGCGGACGTACTTCGCCAGCTTGCCGTTCTTCCGCAGCATTTCCAAGAGCTGCGACGGGCCTCTGCAAGAGCCGGAGCCATAGCTGCTCTGAGCCGGGCCAAGGCTTTCCTTCCAGAGCTAGACCCGGCTGACATTGCACTTGGATACCCCAGCCTGAAGGAAGACGACACCCCCTTCGACCAGAAAGACTTTGCTGCCTGTGTGAAGATCGTGTGCCCGGTGGCCACCCTGATTGGGAATGACACCGATCTGACCAAGTACCAACCGGGCTACGACGCAGAAAATCAGAGGATCCCCACTCCGCGTTATGAAGCCATCAGCTTGGTCCCGCCGACTCGTAAGCACACCTTTGCCCCAGAAATTGACCCGGCCGCATTAATTGACGAGGAGGCTCAATTTGAATCTTTGAGCGGCATTGACTGGAAATCGTCAATGTTCCAGGTCATAGGAACAGCCGGAGGAGCGGAGAGGGATGAGCCGGAAGCTTCGACCCGGCAAGCATCTTGACTCTTTAGGCGGCCCATGATTATGCTTGTTAAACAATGCTTCACCGTTTTGGACTCAGGGAGTCTTGTAATAGAGTAGGACCAACACTTTAACTTTGTCGTGCCATCATGCACGTGTTGAATGCTTAACTCCATTGAAGTTGCTTCCTTATATTCCTCCGGGTCATAATTGATCATTTATTCTCCTTAAGCTCGAATAGCTGTCTTTAACCATCCTGCATAGAAAAACAAGTCACAAGTCTCTAGGCGGCTTACCGCACTGAGAATCATAGTCTCATACATATAACCTAGAATATGAATCTAAATCACCAAAGACTGGTCCTCAATTATACCCTTGACGTAACCATAATAGCATACTTACATGCCTTCAAGTATACCTCCGGTTTATGTAACCCGGATAGTAAGGTTGGTATCTCAACTCCGGTTTACCAGTTGTGATAATGCTTATTGTGTGCGACTAACACTGTGAATCAAAGTTAAGTCGGCGGAATAAGAACCGTACTGTTGATACAACCAGAAGAACTTGTTGTAAATCAGAAAATCCAAACTTAGGAGCTTCCGGTTCGAATACGACCAGAGACCCGTCCCAAAGGGGTTAAGCTAAGATTCGAATGCGATCATATAGCCCCCAGTGGGTTTGGCGATGCCGATCAAGAGGGTACCGACAGCTATGTTCTCTTTGGTTCGAATACGACCCATGTTTGAACAGGAAGCCCCCAAATGACCTTAAAAGTTGTTTAACGACGCTGATTCGAATACGATCCACGTCGGTTCCCAAAGGGGGTTGAGCTATGATTCAAATATGATCAAAGAAAACTCCCCAATGAGCTCGGCAGTGTGCCAATCAAGTGGGTATCGACAGCTATGTTCTCTTTGGTTCCAATACGACCTATGTTTGAATAGGAAGCCCCCAGGTGATCATATTGGTAACGTCCAGATTCGGATACGATCGTAAGCCGGACTCACCTCCAAGTGATCATGTAATGTAGTAATGGAAATAACACATGTACCTTTGGAGGAGAAAAGGACAGAGGTCCTGCTTTATTATTTATCATAATATATACATGGCTATAGAAATATGTACATTATGAGAGCCGGTGGCTCAAGTGTAATAAGACCAAAGCTGAGCTATGTTCCATGGCCGATGGGTCTCTTCCTCCGACTTGCGTGAATCCTTGTGCTCCCGAATGTCGATGAGGTAGTATGACCCGTTGTGCAAATTCTTGCTGACCACAAAAGGCCCTTCCCAAGGCGGGGATAACTTGTGCGCATCTGTTTGATCTTGGATGAGCCGGAGCACCAGATCACCTTCCTGGAAGCCCCGGGACTTAACCCGGCGGCTGTGATAACGGCGCAGGTCTTGTTGGTAAATCGCTGAGCGAGCCGCTGCCACATCACGCTGCTCGTCCAACAAGTCAAGAGCATCTTGGCACGCCTGCTCATTATCCGTCTCAACATAAGCCGCCACTCGAGGTGAATCATGACGGATGTCACTAGGGAGGACTGCTTCCGCTCCGTAAACCATGAAGAAAGGCGTGTAACCCGTAGATCTGTTAGGAGTAGTGTTGATGCTTCATAACACGGAGGGTAACTCTTCCACCCAACAACCCGGCGTCCGTTGTAAAGGGACCAAAAGCCGGGGCTTAATGCCCTTCAAGATCTCCTGATTAGCTCTCTCAGCTTGACCATTGGATTGAGGATGAGCCACTGATGAAACATCAAGTCGAATATGCTCTCGTTGACAAAACTCCTCCATGGCGCCTTTAGACAGATTGGTACCATTATCAGTTATAATGCTGTGTGGAAAGCCAAAGCGCAATATTACCCTTTTCATGAACTGAACCGCCGTGGCTGCGTCGCACTTGCTAACTAGCTCTGCTTCAACCCACTTTGTGAATTTGTCAACTGCCACCAAGAGGTGAGTCTTCTTATCCTTGGACCTTTTAAAAGGCCCAACCATATCAAGCCCCCAGACCGCAAACGGCCAAGTGATTGGTATCATCCTCAGCTCCTGAGCCGACACATGAGCCCGTCGCGAGAACCTCTGGCAACCATCACATTTACTGACCAAGTCCTCCGCATCGGCATGAGCCGTCAGCCAATAAAAACCATGACGAAAAGCCTTGGCCACAAGGGATTTTGAGCCGGCATGATGGCCACAATCCCCTTCGTGAATCTCATGCAAGATTTGTTGACCTTCCTCAGCGGAAACACAACGCTGGAACGCTCCTGTAACACTGCGGCGATGCAGCTCACCGTTGATAACAACCATTGACTTAGACCGCCGGGTTATTTGTCTGGCCAAAGTTTCATCCTCAGGCAAATCTCCCCGGGTCATGTAAGCCAGGTATGGCACCGTCCAGTCCGGGGTGATGTGGAGAGCCGCCACCAACTATGCCTCCGGGTCAGGGACAGCCAAGTCTTCCTCTGTAGGCACCTTAACAGAAGGGTTATGCAGGATGTCCAAGAAAGTATTAGGCGGCACCGGTTTTCGGTGAGAGCCCAGCCGGCTTAATGCATCAGCCGCCTCGTTCTTCCTGCGATCAATGTGCTCTACTTGGTAACCTTGAAAGTGTCCAGCAATGGCATCAACTTCACGACGATAAGCCGCCATGAGAGGGTCCTTGGAGTCCCACTTGCCTGATACTTGTTGAGCCACTAAGTCTGAGTCACCGAAGCATCTTACCCGGCTCAAGCTCATCTCCTTAGCCATCCGAAGACCATGGAGCAAGGCCTCGTACTCAGCCACATTGTTAGTACAAGGAAACATCAACCGTAGCACATAATGAAACTTGTCACCTTTAGGGGAAGCCAATACAACTCCAGCCCCTGAGCCCTCCAATTGCCTAGACCCATCAAAATGAATAGTCCAATATGTATTATCCGGCTTTTCTTCAGGCACCTATAGCTCTATCCAATCGTTGATGAAATCCACCAAAGCTTGACATTTAACAGCAGTGCGTGGCACGTATTTTAGACCATGAGGCCCAAGTTCTATAGCCCATTTAGCCACTCTCCCTGTGGCCTCTCTATTCTGGATGATATCTCCAAGCGGGGCAGAACTAACCACAGTGATAGGGTGACCCTGAAAATAGTGCTTAAGCTTCCGGCTTGCCATGAATACACCATAAACAAGCTTCTGCCAATGTGGATACCGCTGTTTGGATTCTATGAGCACTTCGCTGACGTAGTAAACCGGCCGCTGAACCGGATACTCTTTACCCTCTTCCTTGCGCTCCACCACCACAGCCACGCCGACGGCTCGTGTGTTAGCAGCTACATACAGTAATAAGGGCTCCTTATCAACCGGAGCAGCAAGGACTGGGGGCTCAGCCAGCTGTCTCTTCAAATCCTCAAAAGCAGCATTAGCAGCATCATTCCAAATAAAATCATCAGTTTTCTTCATCAACTGGTACAGTGGCATGGCCTTTTCACCCAAACGGCTTATAAACCGGCTTAAAGCAGCGATACGACCCGCCAGGCGCTGGACGTCGTTTATACACGCCGGCTTATCCAGAGTGGTGATTGCCTTGATCTTCTCCGGGTTAGCTTCAATGCCTCTATGAGAAACCAGAAAACCTAAGAGCTTGCCTGCAGGAACACCAAAAACACACTTGGCCGGGTTAAGCATCATCTTGTAGACCCGGAGATTATCAAAGGTTTCCCTCAGGTCATCTATCAAGGTTTCCTTCTCCCTGGACTTAACCACAATATCATCCACATAGGCATGAACATTGCGCCCAATGTGGTTATGAAGACAGTTCTGCATGCAACGCTGATAAGTCGCCTGTGCACTCTTGAGTCCAAAAGGCATAGACACATAACAGAAGGCTCCAAAGGGAGTGATGAACACCGTCTTCTCCTGGTCCTTAACTGCCATTTTAATCTGATGGTATCCAGAATAAGCATCCAAGAAACTTAAGCGCTCACAACCCGTCGTAGCATCAATGATTTGATCAATACGGGGGAGGGCAAAAGGATCAGCCGGACATGCCTTGTTTAAGTCCGTGTAGTCCACACACATCCGCCAGGTGCCATTCTTCTTGAGCACGAGCACCGGGTTAGCTAACCACTCTGGGTGAAAGACTTCAACAATGAAACCGGCCGCCAAGAGCCGGGCCACCTCTTCTCCAATGGCTTTCCGCCTTTCCTCATTAAACCACTGAAGGAATTGCCTGACCGGCTTGAATTTCGGATCAACGTTGAGTGTGTGCTCAGCGAGTTCTCTAGGTACACCTGGCATGTCAGAAGGTTTCCATGCAAAATGTCCCTATTCTCACGGATGAACTCGATGAGCGCGCTTTCCTATTTTGGATCCAGATTGGCACTGATGCTAAACTGCTGAGATGAATCACCTGGAACGAAATCAACAAGTTTAGTCTCATCAGCCAACTTAAATTTCATTGCCGGTGCCTGCTCCGTAGTCGGCTTTTTCAGAGAGGTCATATCTGTTGGGTCAACATTGTCCTTGTAAAACTTCAACTCCTCTGTTGCACAAACAGATTCTGCATAAGCCACATCGCCTTCCTCACACTCCAAGGCCACCTTCCGGCTGCCATGAACCGTAATGGTCCCATTGTGACCCGGCATCTTGAGCTGCAAATACACGTAACACGGCTGAGCCATGAACTTGGCGTAAGCCGGCCGCCCAAATATGGAATGATACGGACTTCTTATCTTGACCACCTCAAAGGTCAATTTTTCCATCCTGTAGTTGTACTCGTCTCCAAAGGCCACTTCCAATTCGATCTTACCAACTGGATAAGCCGACTTACCAGGCACCACGCCATGGAAAACAGTATTGGACTGGCTGAGGTTCTTATCAATCAACCCCATACGACGGAAAGTCTCATAATAGAGGATGTTGATGCTGCTGCCTCCATCCATAAGCACCTTAGTGAACTTATATCCTCCCACCTGAGGAGCCACCACCAGGGCCAAGTGACCCAGATTATCAACCCGGGGAGGGTGATCCTCCCTACTCCACACAATAGGCTGCTCGGACCATCTTAAATAGCGTGGAACCGCCGGCTCAACAGCATTCACAGCCCTCTTATGAAGCTTCTGATCTCGCTTACACAGACTGGTGGTAAATACGTGATACTGTCCACCATTAAGCTGCTTTGGATTGGTCTGATAACCCCCCTGCTGCTGTTGATGACCCTGGCCAGACTGCTGATTAAAGCCCCCTTGACCGTTCTGAGGATTAGAATTTGAGCCGCCGCCCGGGCCATGAAAACCGCCAGCGCTTGAGCCACCGCCCGGGCCATTGTTGCCATTAAAGGCATTCGAATTCTTAAAGGCCTTCATGATTGCGCAATCCTTCCATAGATGAGTAGCTGGTTTCTCCCTAGAGCCATGCCTTGGACAAGGCTCATTCAACAGCTGTCCAGCGTCGGGCCTGACCCGCCAGCTCGGGGAGGTGGCCTCCCCTTGCGTCGCTGGTTATTACCCTGTGAGCTGGCGTTGGCCACAAACTCTAGGCTGCCGTCGGCCTTACGCTTGCCACCCCCTTGGTTCGCCGGGTTATGCTGAGGAGCCTTGCCATTGCCGTTCTTCTTTCCCTTCCCTGTCCTTTCATCATCCGACGCGGGGTCCTTGGTACTATCAGAGTCGGCATACTTGACGAGAGCCGCCATCAGCGTACCCATATCATTACAACCACGCTTGAGCCGCCCGAGTTTCATCTTCAGGGGCAAGAAATGAAAATTCTGTTCCAACATTAAGACTGCAGAGCCGGCATCCATCTTATCAGATGAATGTATTATCTCTTTGACCCGGCAAACCCAATGTGTCGTAGACTCACCCTCCTGCTGTTTACAGTTAGTCAAATCCACAATTGACATAGACTGCCTATAGGTATCTTTGAAGTTTTGGATGAACCGGGCTTTCAGCTCAGCCCAAGACCCGATGGAATTCGGTGGCAGCCCTTTCAACCAAGTGCGGGCAGTCCCATCTAACATCATGGTTAAGTACTTGGCCATCGCCGCTTCGCTGACCTCCAGCAATTCCATGGCCATCTCATAACTCTCGATCCAGGCTCCGGGTTGTAAATCAGCCGTGTAATTAGGCACCTTCCTAGGACCTTTGAAGTCCTTGGGTAGACGTTCGTTGCGGAGAGCCGGCACTAAATAAGGGACACCTCCAGTCCTTGTAGGGATACCCACATCGACGGAAGCCGTCGGATAAGCCGGGGGTGTCTGGTAAGCCGTCAACCGAGGCACCTGCTCCACCTCTTGCTGTGCTCTGTCTTGGTCTGTCGCGTGAAAGGCTCCGTTATGAGCCGGGCCATGGCCAGGTGGCAAGTCATGGCGTTGGACATTACTTGAGCCAGTCGCTGAAACCATGTGTCTGCTATAACTCGGGCTCCGGCCTGGACGAGGGGTTGAATGGATCCTGTCCCGGCTGTAAGAGTACGCCTCTTGCTGCACCAGAGCCATCTGAAGGAGCTCCCTGACTCGGTAGGTTTCAACCGCCGTTGGAGAATCACCATCAATTGGGAGAGCCGCCAGCCGTGCCGCCGCGGCGACCATGTTTTCCAACGGGTTGGCATAATGACCCGGTGGTATTGGCACGTACTGAGGCGGGGCAGGGTTCACCCGGGGAGGCCCGATCACTTGGGACTGAATTGGTGTTCCAGTCCTGGGTGCTATGATCTCTGGCGGGTTACTAGGCCCTGCACCAGGCGTGTTGAAGAGGTTCCGAGGATCGTAAACCGGAGGGAGTCGAGATTGGGTCTTGTGGTGCCTCCTTCTCATGACCTCATTGGACGCGTTTTGATCCATCGTGAGGCAGAAAGATTGTGCCTGAATCAGCTGAGTCTGGGCATCGAGAGCCGCCCTCTCTGCAGCCATCCTGATCCCCTCCGCCGCCAGATCCTCCTTGGCTTTTACTAGATCTAACTTTAACTGTGCCACCTCCGCGTCATGCTGAGCTTGATCCGCCGGGTCAACCATAGCGGTCAACAGGGCCGTCATCTTGTCCGTGAGATCCATCAGCACATGAGCCGGCGCGGGCACCGGGTTTCCTAACCCGGTGGCAGGGTTTTGAACAGGCTGTGCACCGGCCATGAAGATTCCAACCCGGCTCGGCGGCTCAAAAGGGTCCGGAATACTGTCACCGTCGGAACAGCCCCCGAGCCTGCCATCCTGGAGTTGATATAACGAGTTTGACTCATCTGTAGCCGACTCGCCGTCAGATCCGGCGGCCGCCTCATCACCAGATCCAGATCCTTCAGAGAGTCCTCCATGGACACACCCCACGAAAGCATGCTTCAAGGCAGGTAGAGCCCGGGCGGGCCGTGCATGCTGAGCCGTCTCGATGAGGTCGGTGCAGAGCTCTGGCTCAGGGCCCGGCTCACCAATTTTGCCAATGAAGACGTGGATTCCGCCAAAGGGGACCTGGTACCCGTACTCGATTGAGCCGGCATCGGGGCCCCAGGTTGCATCGTCGATGTAGAGCTTGCCGCGACGACTCTTGGTCATCCGGCCCACAGCGTATCCCTTGAGCCCTTCGAAGCTGCCCTTCAAGAACTCAAATCCACCGTGCGCCAGCCCCACGGTGGGCGCCAACTGTCGTGGAATTGTCACGGCAGATGTCCTCGAGGTAGGACTTAGTCGTGGAGCCATCGCAGCTAGGAAGCTTAAAGGGGTTAAACGGGACAAGGAACACGAGGGTTATACTGGTTCGGCCCCTTACGGTGAAGGTAAAAGCCTACGTCCAGTTGAGGTGGTATTGATTATGGTTTCGATGACCAGGGAGCTTAATTGCTATGCCTGGCTCTCGATGAGATCTAACTTGTCCCTAAACCGCCGCCGGGTCGTCCCTTTATATAGAGAGGTTGACGCCCAGCGGCTTTCAGAGTCCCGGCCGGCTCATAAGAGTGTCCAGCTCGGACTCTCAACTATTCTTGCCTTTCACTACAAGTCTTGCCATACGGCAGTTTATCACTACGGGCCTTAAGCCACCTCCGGGTCTTAGGCCCACCATTGACCCGCCGTCTTCAAGCTTGGTACTGGGCTTCGCGTGGTGACCATTATGAGTAACCCGGCCCCTCCTGGCGGGTGACCCTAAGGGTTATATCCTCAACACTACCCTCAACCAGTTTCTCGCAAATCAGCCCAAGTCTTTCAGCTACTGTGCCGAGGCCACGGATGCCGATGATTGGCTCGTGGACATCAACAAGATTTTGAATGTAGCAATGTCAGGCCTGAGGACTATGTCAAGTTCGCTTCTTTTCAGCTCAAGGACCAAGCTGCTGATTGGTATCAACAATACAAAGATTCCAGAGGAGGTCATGTGATCACTTGGACTGACTTCTGTCGGGATTTCAAAGCGCACCATATTCCACAAAGTGTTGTTGAGAGCAAGCGTGAGGAGTTCCGCAATCTCAAGCAAGGCAACATGTCTGTGTATCAATTCAACATCCAGTTTCAGAAACTTGCTCGCTTCGCTAAACAAGACGTTCCTGATGAAAAGAGCATGATCTATCACTTCAGAGGTGGCCTTAGAGAGGATTTGTAGTTAGCTCTCGTTCTTGTTGAGCCTACTCAGTTTGATCAATTCTACAATATGGCACTGAAGCAAGAGGCTGCTCAGCTCAAGTGTGAGGCTTCTAAGAAGAGAGTCAGAGACGCAGTTCAGTCTTCTTCTTCCTCACTAGTGGCTGCTAAGCAACAGAAGTTCTGGTTGCCTCCTCCTCCTCCGTTTCGTCAGCCTTTCCAACAGAAGAACAAAGGTGGCCATGGATCTTCCCACTCTTCCAACTCTGGCTATCAGAACAAGTCTCAGAATCAAGCTCCAAAGTCCAATGCTCCTTATCACCGTCCACTCTTAGAGGTGACTTGCAACAAGTGTTAGCAGAAAGGTCACTATGCTAACAAGTGCTTCAACCAAAGGCGCCTTCCGCCTCCTCCTCCTGTCAGATCTTCCAGCAATGCAGTGGTCAAGCATAATTCCAAGTTTGCAAAGGTGAACATGATGAATGCAGCTCAAGCGGAGGAATCTACTGATGTGATAATGGGTAATCTCTCAGTTAATGATATTCCTGCAAAAGTTCTTTTTGATACTGGTGCATCGCTTTCTTTCATATCAAGACCATTTGCATCCAAGCATGAATTGGTTTTTCAAGATTTGCCTAGACCGTTAGCAGTTGTCTCTCCGGGCAAATGCATGAATGCAAGCTACATGGTTCCGGATGTTTCCATCAAGATGGAGAACTATAAATTTCTGGCCAAACCAATTGTTCTGGGTGACTCGGATATTGATCTTATTCTCGGGATGGACTGGCTTTCTAAGCACAATGCTCAACTTGATTGTGCTGCTAGGGAAATTCAATTGACACACTCTTCTGAGGATGTTATTATTTATGCCGCTCGTGATGCAACCATTCGGTTATTTTCTCTCAATGAGAACGGCGAATGAATGCCATCTCTCAGATTCCAGTCGTTTGTGAGTACCAAGATGTCTTTCCAGAAGAGCTTCCGGGTATGCCTCCTCACCGGCCAGTTGAGTTCGTTATCGATCTTGAGCCGGGCACTGAACCCGTTTGCAAGCGTCCATACAAGCTTGGACCCAAGGAGCTGAAGGAATTGAAGAAACAGCTCGAGGAACAAGAGCGTCTGGGTTTGATCAGACCGAGTTCATCTCCATGGGGTTGTGGTGTTCTTTTTGTCGAGAAGAAGGATGGCACGGACCGACTTTGTGTCGACTACCATCCATTGAACAAGAAGACAATCAAGAACAAGTATCCACTTCCCAACATCAATGAGCTATTCGAGCAACTCAAGGGTGCTAAAGTTTTCTCCAAGCTTGACCTTCTTATGGGTTATCATCAGATTCGCATTCGTGAAGAGGATATTCCCAAGACAGCATTCAGAACAAGCTTTGGTTCTTATGAATATACTGTCATGTCTTTCGGCCTTGTCAATGCTCCTCCAACATTCTCTCGGATGATGAATTTCATCTTCAACCCCTATACCAATGAATTCATGCTGGTGTATCTTGATGATATCTTGGTCTTCTCCAAGAATAAGAAGGATCATGCCCAACATTTGCGATTGGTGCTTGACAAGCTCAGAGAGTATCAATTCTATGCGAAGTTCTCAAAATGTCAGTTTTGGCTCGATGAAGTTCTTTACCTTGGTCACATCATCTCTGCCAAGGGCATCGCTGTTAATCCTGAGAAGGTGTCCGCAATTGTGAATTGGGAACCTCCTCAGAATGTCAAGCAGCTTCGAAGTTTTCTTGGTCTTGCAAGCTATTGCCGAAGATTCGTTGAGAATTTCTCTAAGATTGCAAAGCCTCTTTCCAACCTCCTCCAGAAGCATGTGAAGTATGTCTGGTCTCCTGAGTGTGACGTTGCTTTCAACACTCTCAAAGAGAAACTCGTCACAGCTCCTGTCTTAACTCCTCCTGACGAATCCAAGCCATTTGAAGTTTTCTGTGATGCTTCTCTTCAAGGTCTCGGTGTTGTGTTAATGCAAGAGAAGAAAGTTGTGGCCTATACCTCTCGTCAGTTGAAGCCCAACGAAAAGAACTACCCCACTCACAATCTTTAGTTGGCGGGAGTTGTCCATGCATTAAGAACTTGGAGACATCTCTTGTTGGGAAGAAAAGTGGACATATTCACCGATCACAAGAGTCTCCAGTACATCTTCACTGAGCCCAACCTCAACCTCAGGCAAACTCAATGGGTCGAAATGATTCAAGAGTACAATCCGAGTATTGAATATACTCCAGGCAAAGCCAATGTCATTGTAGATGCTTTAAGCGGGAAGGCTTATTGCAACAGCTTAATTCTCAAGCCATTCCAACCGGATCTTTGTGAAGCTTTCCACAAGCTGAATCTCTAAGTTGTTCCTCAAGGCTTTCTTGCCAACCTCACAGTGTCTCCTACTTTGGAAGATCAAATTCGTGAGGCACAACTTCTTGATGCCATGGTGAAGAAGGTGAAACGTGGTATCGACAAGGGTCTTTCCAAATACAAGTGCTATCGCATTGACGACAAAGACACTTTATTCTTTGAGGATCGGATTGTGGTTCCTAAAGGTGATCTAAGGAAAGTCATTATGAACGAGGCGCACAATTCTCTTCTTTCCATTCATCCTGGAAGTACGAAGATGTACCATGACCTCAAGCAGTCTTATTGGTGGACTCGAATGAAGCGGGAAATTGCTCAATTCGTGAATGAATGTGATGTCTGTCGAAGGGTGAAAGCAGAACACCAACGACCAGCTGGTCTCCTCCAACCTCTTGCTATCCCAGAATGGAAGTTTGATCATATTGAAATGGACTTCGTGACTGGTTTTTCCAAAGTCCAAGCGTGGAAATGATGCTATCTTCGTTGTCATTGACAAGCTTACTAAAGTGGCGCATTTTCTTCCAATCAAAGAATCTATCATAGCAGCTCAGTTGGCAGAGCTATACACCTCCAGGATTGTCTCCTTGCACGGCATTCCACAATTGATTTCTTCAGATCGTGGAAGCATCTTCACTTCTATGTTCTGGGACTCCTTCTATAAGGCCATGGGCACCAAAATTCGCTTCAGCACAGCTTTCCATCCTCAAACTAGTGGCTAAGTCGAGCGAGTCAATCAAATTCTTGAAGATATGCTCAGGGCTTGTGTCATTTCCTTTGGCATGAAATGGGAAGATTGTCTTCCATATGCTGAATTCTCCTACAACAATAGCTTCCAAGCAATTTTGGGCAAGGCCCCATTCGAGATCCTCTATGGCAGAAAGTGCCGTACTCCTCTCAATTGGTCAGATACTGGCGAACGCCAACTTCTTGGCAATGACTTAATCACTGAGGCTGAAGAAATGTGTAAAGTCATCCGTGAAAATCTCAAAGCCGCGCAATCGCGCCAGAAGAGTTACTATGATAGTAAGCACCGTGATGTGGCTTTCGAGATCGGAGACCATGTCTACCTCCGCGTCTCTCCAATGAAAGGCACTTGTCGCTTCGGTATCAAAGGGAAGCTTGCCCCTAGATACGTGGGTCCTTTCAAGATCATTGGCAAAAGAGGCAACCTCGCCTATCAACTTGAGCTTCCCTCCAACTTCGCGAATGTGCACGATGTGTTCCATGTGTCACAGCTCTGCAAGTGCTTCAAGACGCCTGAGCGCACCATCAAATTCGAAGAGATTGACCTTCAAGAAGATCTATCTCATCGTGAGCACCCCGTTGCTATTCTTGAAGAAACTGAGCGCAAGACTCGCAACAAGTCAATCAAATTCCTGAAAGTGAAGTGGCCGCACCATTCCGACCGAGAAGCCACTTGGGAATCTGAGGACCACCTCCGTTCCGAATATCCGGAGTTCTTTCAGTCCTAGATCTCGGGACGAGATCCTCTCGTAGTGGTGGAGTGTTGTAACACCCCGGATGTAAATTTCTATATTTGTAACTCCAACTCTTGCCATTTTCGGCTATGTGTTATGATATTCCCTTCGTGGTCGGGTTTTGTTTTCCGTTTTGCATTTTGTTCTTGTCATGCAGCTCATATCATGTCATCATGTGCATTGCATTTGCATACGTGTTCGTCTCATGCATCCGAGCATTTTCCCCGTTGTCCGTTTTGCAATCCGGCACTCCCACCTCCTCCGGCGCCCCCTTTTGTTTTCGTTTCGTGAGCGGGTGTTAAACATTTTTGGAATGGACCGAGGCTTGTCAAGTGGCCTTGGTATACCACCGGTAGACCACGGGTAAAGTTTCGTTCCATTTGGAGGTCGTTTGGTACTCCAACGGTTAACCGGGTAACCGCAAAGTCCGTTTGTGTGTTGCAGTAAAACCCCCCCCCCCAAATAGCCCCAAACCCATCTAAGTCTCTTCCATGCTCTAGGTCGTTCGATCACGACCGTGTGGGCGAAAACCGTGCTCCATTTGGAGTCTCCTAGCTCCGTCTACCTATAAATATGTGTCTCTCCCGAATCCTCCCGCAGTCCAAAAACCTAACCCTCTCTCTCCGCGCGCCGGACACGTCCGCCCGGCGCCGGACGTTTCTCCACCGCCGACCCGCAG
>NC_057805.1:233682495-233737095 GCF_018294505.1 Triticum aestivum
GCCGCGGCACTCCGGCCGCCCCTCCTCGCCGTCCTCCCCTTCTTCCCCATCGGCCACCGTCCCTCTCCTCCGTCCTCCGTCTCCGGCAGCCCTCCGGCGAGCTCGGCCGATCCCGATCCCGATCCAGTCAACGCCAAAGGTTCACTCTCCCCTCTCCCGAAAAATCCCAAGTCCTGAGATTTTTGCGGTACATGCTCATGTTCTTCGCATCATAACTCTTTGCATATAGCTCCGTTTCGCGCGTGTAATATTTCGAAATGTTCTTTACGAGATGCTCTACATTTTGTTCCACTGGGTCATGTTCATTTGAGTCCATCTTGATGCCCAAATCTCTGGTGCAAGAGTGCTAGTTGCTGTTATCTGCTGTTACTTATCAGTACTTAGGGTTTTGTTATTTTTCTTGCATTTAATCTGTGCATCTTATGGGCATGAGCTCTACATGTGTTTTGATGTATGACATGCCATCTTTACAGAGGTGTATGCCATGTATTTTTGTGATCTCTGTGGTGACTAGCACAAGCATGCAAACTAGGCTTCGTGATGTTTCTGATTTCAGGGACTTGGTAAATTTACCAAGTTTGTGACTGCTGTTATTTTGTTGCTTTGTATCCATATGGCTACAGAGAGATACATGCTTATTTTGGTGATGTTCATTAAGGATGTTTTGTAGATATTGTTTTAATTGATCCATTCCTGCCCTTGTTTGCAATTATGGAGTGCCATAGCATGACTCAATCTTGCTCTACGTTTGCTATAAAATATTTCTGGCAGATTCTTAACATGATATTCAATTTCGCCAAGCTTGTTGTAGTTGATCCATACATTATATGTATTTTCTCTTGCCATGATTAGCTTCATAAACATGCAATATTGCTGTAGGTATGCTTGTTTTGTCATTCATTTATTTGTGATGAGTGCATGCAGCTCACCAAGATGCCTTCATATTATTGTTTCTGCCATCCTCTGTTTTCTGCTTAGTCTGAAACCTGTTAACGAAACTTGCTATGTTTACATGGTTGCCATCATATCTTCTAGTCCATTTAGGCTTATGGTCAGTAAGGGCCTTTTGTCATATGCATTTAGTAGAATACTGCCATGCCTTGTTTTGCTATGTTGAGTTCCAGTAGCATGTTGATTTCGCGCTCTAAACTTTGTTACCTGATGTTGTTTCACGCATGTCCAGTAATTTCACCAAGTCTGTAAACCTGATATCTTTTGCACTTTTGCCATGCTTGTTTGAGCTTGTTATGTTGTGATATAGCCATAGCTCAGTGTTCATCTTTTGTCAAGAATCGCCTGCAGACTACTGCCATAAGCTTTGTTGCTATGTTGGAGTTCTGCAGCGTAGTTTATTATTGCATTCTAAGTGCTATCATGCTGTTAATCACAGATTCGTGTCAATTCTTGTTTTGCTTGCCCTTTGCAAACCGTGCATCCGTTTCCGGTGATCTTTATATCGATTTCAACCGAAATCATCTCATCTTTCCAGTGGCATGCTTGGTTTGCCAAGTTACTGCCTTGTTCATCATTTTTCTTCCGGAGCACGCATATGCATCGCATATCATATCTTGCATATCATTCATGTATCGCATCATGTTGCTTGTGCATTTCCCGTGATTGATTGTGGTTCCATTGCTTGTGTTCTTGTTTTGGGTAGAGCCAGGAGACGAGTTCGTGAATGAGGAACTTGTTGAGTACACTTACGAGGATCAAGCTTTCGACAACTCTGAGAACCTTGCAGGCAAGATGACCATACCCTCGAAATCACTTCTATCTTTGCTTTGCTAGTTGTTCGCTCTATTGCCATGCTGCGCTACCTACCACTTGCTATATCATGCCTCCCATATTGCCATGTCAGCCACTAACCATCCTTTCCTAGCAAACCGTTGTTCGGCTAAGTTACTGCTTTTGCTCAGCCCTTCTTATAGCGTTGCTAGTTGCAGGTGAAGTTGAAGTTTGTTCCATGTTGGAACATCAATATTTTTGGAATATCACAATATCTCTTATTTAATTAATGCATCTATATATTTGGTAAAGGGTGGAAGGCTCGGCCTTATGCCTGGTGTTTTGTTCCACTCTTGCCGCCCTAGTTTCCGTCATACCGGTATTATGTTCCTTGATTTTGCGTTCCTTACGCGGTTGGGTGATTTATGGGACCCCCTTGACAGTTCGCCTTGACTAAAACTCCTCCAGCAAGGCCCAACCTTGGTTTTACCATTTGCCACCTAAGCCTTTTTCCCTCGGGTTTTCGCGAGCCCGAGGGTCATCTTTATTTAAACCCCCGGGCCAGTGCTCCTCTGAGTATTGGTCCAACCTGTCAGCCGCCGGTGGCCACCAGGGGCAACTCTGGGATCACCTATCGGAAGCTTGGACAATCCGGTGTGCCCTGAGAACGAGATATGTGCAGCTCCTATCGGGATTTGTCGGCACATTCGGGTGGGTTTGCTGGTCTTGTTTTACCATTGTCGAAATGTCTTGTAAACCGGGATTCCGAGACTGATCGGGTCTTTTCGGGAGAAGGTTTATCCTTCGTTGACCATGAGAGCTTATAATGGGCTAAGTTGGGACACCCCTGCAGGGTATTATCTTTCGAAAGCCATGCCCGCGGTTATGAGGCAGATGGGAATTTGTTAATGTCCGGTTGTAGAGAACTTGTCACTTGACTTAATTAAAATACATCAACCGTGTGTGTAGCCGTGATGGTCTCTTCTCGGCGGAGTCCGGGAAGTGAACACGGTTCGGGTTATGTATGACGTAAGTAGGAGTTCAGGATCACTTCTTGGTCACTACTAGATGACGACCGTTCCGTTGCTTCTCTTCTCGCTCTCTTTTGTGTATGTTAACCACCATATATGCTTAGTGCCTGCTGCAGCTCCACCTCATTACACCTTCTTTTCCTATAAGCTTAAATAGTCTTGATCTCGCGGGTGTGAGATTGCTGAGTCCTCGTGACTCACAGATACTTCCAAAACAGTTGCAGGTGCCGACGATGCCAGTGCAGGTGACGAAACCGAGCTCAAGTGGGAGTTCGACGAGGAACGTGGTCGTTACTATGTTTCTTTTCCTGATGATCAGTAGTGGAGCCCAGTTGGGACGATCGGGGATCTAGTATTTGGGGTTATCCTATTTTCATATGGTTTTGACCGTAGTCGGTCTATGTGTGGATTTTGGATGATGTATGAATTATATTTATGTATTGTGTGAAGTGCTGTTTGTAAGCCAACTCTCGTTATCCCATTCTTGTTCATTACATGGGATTGTGTGAAGATGACCCTTCTTGCGACAAAACCACAATGCGGTTATGCCTCTAAGTCGTGACTCGACACGTGGGAGATATAGCCGCATCGTGGGCGTTACACTTGGTGACAGCCACGTTGCAGATGGTGGGCGTGCAGAGCATTGGGAGCATGCCGGAGCCGGCGGTGGAGCCGGGGTGGTCTTCTGAGCCAAAGGTGAGGTCGGCCTCCGGCGCGGCCAACCCGGCGGAACCCCCGGGCGCTTGGAGGCCGCCCCAATATGACGGAAGAAAGGTTTGATGTGGCGATCTGAAGGCGGTGCTTGAGAGCCACCCAGCAGTGCCGCGACTGCGTGGTGCACCGGCACCGCGTAGCGCGCGGTGAAGCGGTTGCGGAGTTCCCCCAGGATGCCACCGTGGATCCCGGGAGGTTGAGCAGCCAGGCGCGCGGCTCACCGGCGAGGGCCATGGGGAACCAGTTGGCCATGATCTTGTCGTCGCCTCCGGCCTCGAGGACGGCCTCCTCGTACGCCTGCAGGAATGGCGCCGGGTCTGCCGCACCGTCGTAACGCGGCGGCAGCTCCAGCATGAAATTGGTTGGCCATTGCACCCGCCGCAGGGCGGGGGCCAGGGCTCGGTACCCAGACTCCCTGCTGCTGGTGTCGGCCGCAGAGGTGGGTGGCGGGGCACATGCCATGGGAGCGAAATGCGGCGGCACGGGGCGCAGGTTGGTGGAGAGGAGCTCTGGCACACCCCTACCTGGCGCGCCAAATATCGGATGTGGGGTTCCGGCAAGCCCTTAGGTTCGAACACTGGGGTGCGCGCGAAGTCTTTCCCTCCTACCGATCTACGCTCTAGCTCGCTAAGATCTCACATACGAACTCGACGAACTCGCAACATAGAAAGACACGAGGTTTATACTGGTTCGGGCCACCGTTGTGGTGTAATACCTACTCCAGTTTGGTGGTGGTGGATTGCCTCTTGGGCTGATGATGAACAGTACAAGGGAAGAACAGCCTCCTGAGGTTTAGGTGTTCTTGTGCCTGGCTAACTTGTGTGGGTGAGAGCTGGGCGAATTGCTCGATGCCCCTACTGGGATGGCCAACTCTACTTATATAGGCCCTGGTCCTCTTCCCAAATATCGAGCGGGAAGGGAGCCAACAACGGCGGGCAAATTTGAAGGGGGGCAGCTAGTACAAGCTATCCTGACAAAAGTGGTCTTCGCCTGCGAAAAGCTCTGGTGGTGACGCCGCCTTGGGCTCCATGATGACCTTCGTCTCGCCGTTCCCTGGTCTTGGTCTTGTTGCACCAGTATAGCAACATTTGCCTGATGCCTCGGTACTCTTCGCTTGCGCTGGCCTCCTTAGCACCAAAGAGGAAATAAGGACACTACGCGCGCTGGCGCCCACCTGGCACCTGCCTGGTGCTGTTCGTCATGGCTCACGTCATGAGAGCCTCGTGAGGTTTCCCCTCCTTGATATCTCCGCTCCTCGTAAGCCTGCTTGGCTCAGCCGCTCCAGAGGAGGTCTTGCGTCATCCGCCTCGCGAGGCATGGACCGTCGCGAGGGTCTTGGATGCCTTGTTGATGAAGATGGGCCATTCGGCCTACTTGCTTAGCCACGTCGTGGGCCGCAGGCAGGAAAGTCTGGGGGCCCCCATTCCCAGAACGCCGACACAGCCCCCATGGCCCCTCTGGCTCCTAAAGTGCCGACGTCTAGCTCGGCTAAAGAGGTCCCGACTGCTCCGGAACCCGCAGTCTCCCACAGATTCGACATATTATAGGAAGTGACGAGTTCTCATCCACATGATGCATTGCTATGCTTACCCTCTTGATCGGCTTACAAGCCATATTATAGGTCACTTGGTGGCTTCCTGCTCAATGAGCATAGCTATGCTTACCCTCTTGATCAGCTTGCATGCCATATTATAGGTCACTTGGGGGCTTCCTGCTCAATGAGCATAGCTATCACTGGTGCGCGTCGGTGCTATACAAATGGTTTTTAACCCCTTTCTGCGACGGCATTTGGAACCGTCGCCAAGTCAGTGTTGGCGATAGGGGGGTCCTTCCCACACGACCCAGATACCGTCGGGGATAGGGGGCCTTGGTTCATACAGTTGTCCCTACATAACCGTTTCCGATATCTCGAATATCCCAAATGCTTCATCCTTGCTACTCGTTTGTGCTTGCATTGCCATCGCAGTCGGAGTTTTGTGGTTTTACATAAAACCAGGCAAATTCCAGGCACGGGGGTTTTCCGGGCACGTACCAAACTGTCTCTACGTTTACGATGCCTGGCACATCACAAACAGTTCATGATTATAAACCATGTATGATAGGTAGACAATCACACACATTTAGTTTTCCCGCATCGTATGTGATAGTGTCTGACATCACACACGCTTTGCAAACGACAACTATGTGCATTGTTATGCACGTTTCCTCTTCGTGAACTGTGTCGGATTATGATGTATATCACACACACTGTGCTTTATTAACCGTGTGCACTGTAATGACCTGCACACCGTAATTCCGCCCTAATTTAATTGTTGCTATTTAAAATTGTACCTAAGTTAAACTTAAAAGTAGGCTATATCTTTATTCATATCCATCAGGTTCAAAAAACCAATGCATTATTCGATTCACATGTACATATGTTTAGGAATTACATAAGCACCAAATAAAGAATGATGAACCAAGGTTCTATACTTGTACTATTACAGATGGTAAAGAAAGAGGCGACATACATTTTGGTTGTTGAACAAGGTGAAGCGGAATGGTCCTATTGTGCTCTCCTGGATGCAGAAGGCATGCATGACTCTAGTCCAACCCCTTGTGATGGCCGACCGCCAATCAGGTAGTTTGAGAGGTAATCTTGAGTAAACTTCTTCAGGATCCACTGCAAAGGAAAAAAGATCCAGACATTGTCATCTAACACAACTCATTACGAGCAGTAAAAAGAAGGCTACAGGGTTCTTACTTACCATCCTACAGTTCAGTGTTGTCTTGCATAAAGTGTAAACAAATAGTTCGATTGCCATCTTTTGACCCATTTTAATAACAATCTTTATCAGTTTCCTCACTTGATGCTGGTTCATGAATATCTCATTGCCCCATATGCAGAAAGGGTCGAAGTGTGGATCTTTGGCAATGACATATGTACCTAAAAGCACCAAGTTAATATTAGAAGCTAAACTACAATTGCAAAATGATGTAGTACAACACTCCCTGCATCCCATTCTATAAGATTTTATTACATGTATATCTAGACATCATCAGAACATTAAGGTAACACTCTTCCTTGTTGCTATGTAGCCTGGGATTCCATATTTAGTCATTGAGTACAATGCATGTTGCTATGTAGCCTCAGATATATTAAATATGGTCGTAGTTAACCTACTGATAAATGGGTTACAGATATATTCAGTGAAATGTCTGATTCGACGATTAATCCCTTATCAGCCCCCAGGCTATATGGTACCAGCTACTGAGATCCTGAACAATGAGTACATATAAGCAATGTGATGAAACTAACCTCGATGGAAAACAACATTGTTCTCAATATTGTCTTGTATGAGTACATATAAAGGCATGTTATGCATAACAGGCTAAACATCAACCAAATATATCCATGGTAGACAACATAATCTACAAATGATAGCTTCAGTGTGCAGGCTTAAGCACGCTAGTTAAGCAAAACAAGAAGTGGAAAGGTGTGTTAACTGCATCAGGCATAACATTTAAAAACAAGCAAATAGTCATTCAAATTGGTATTGTGCAGGTCTAAAGTAAACTAGTTATTGTTAAAAAAACGAAAAGGCATGTTAACTGCAATATCCTTAACAACAACCAAATATCGTAATTCATAGTGGTATTATTGAAAGTGTTATTGATGAAATTGAACTGCACGACAAATAGTTGCACATATAGAGCATCACATTGTGAAGAACTAAAATAAACAACGCATAAGGCCATCTCTAGCCGATCATTTAAAAGTTAAAGGACTAAAACCATTAGTGGATATACATATATATACTCCAGCAATTTTTGGCCGTTTCTAGTCGATCCCCTAAACTTAATGTTGTAAAATTCAATTTGATCAAGTTCAAAGCAGGTTCAACCGAAAGTAGCATGCATTCAAACATAAACATAGATAGTTCTGTGTAATCGAACATAAAACATAAATTTAAACTAAGCTAAACTACTTTCAGTCGAAGTAGAGGTCGAGCCAATCATTCCTTGTTAGGTACGGTGTGCCGCGAGCCGGGTCCGGGACGGTGCCCTCGTCGGGGTCATTGGGGAAGACACTCCTCCACTCGTCGACGTCCATCTCCTCGTCCTCACCGCCTTCGACCTCGTCATCGGAGGAGAGCGCGATAAGCTCGCCGCCCTCTGCACCGGCAATGATCGCCCGCTCTGCCTCCACGAGCTCCGGGTGCTGTCGGCAGAGCTCTTGCATGTAGGCCTCGTCGGCGGCCTTAGCCTCCAGGCGCTCCAACGCCTCGCAGTCCTCCCACGCCATAGCCGAACTCGCCACCCTGGCTCCGCCGGAACAAGGTCGACCGGACGTGTGCCGAAGGGGAAATTGAGCCTAGCCACTGCGCCGTGGTAGCGGACCTGCCAGTGGTCGTACTCCATGGCTGCGAGCTCGGCCATGTAGAAGCTACCGAGCCACCGGCGGGTGTGGGTCTCTCGATTTGTAATCTCAGTGACCCACGTTCCCCACCGCTGCTGCCGGACCCCAAGGTAGGACCTCGTCGGCTGCTGGGTCCGACGGAGGACGGGGAAGTTCTCGAATCGGCGGAGGGGCGCGGCTGCGGGCGGATCGGGGGACCGGCAACAGCGCATCGATAAAGAGCCCGCGGAGGACGACGGGGACACCTCGGTGACCACCATGCCGGCATCGGGTGAAGAGGCCGCGATAAACCTCTTTTTGGCCATTGGCTCCTCGAGATCCACGACACACATGCAGAGGTTGAGGAAGGAGCCGGTGGCAATGGCGGTGACCTACCAATGGTTTCGGGGGTGGTGTGTGTCTGTGTGAGCAGAGGTTTGGGAGTGTGTAGTGTGTGTGGAGGGGGGCAAGGTGGTGTTTGAGGAAAGACCGCGGGAGCTGAAAATTTTACTAGGCGGGAGTACCAAGGTGGGTATACTGAAAATTTGGATCAAGGGCGAGCAGATATTTTTGAGATTGCGAGGGATGCAGAGGCGGGAGTAAAATGCCGGGGCTACTGAAAATTTGAATCAAGGGACTGAAGCAAAGCGAGAGTAACAAACATCACACACGGTGCACACATACTAATCGTGTGCTATAAACATTAAAACCTTCCAGGCGGTAGATATTTTTGAGATTATGAGGCAGTAGATATTTTCAAGACCGGGAGGCAAGCCTCGTGGAGCCCAATCTACTATGCTGATGTGAGGGATTGCAGGGCACGGGCGTGGCACACAGGTAGTCTGATCGAACCGTGTCTGTTGCGTACCCAATCACAGACGGTTTCTACATCCAGCTCGTGTGCTGTTTATAAATTTGGCAAAAAGAATAATGCGTGAGAGGGTCAGAACACGAACACACTTGCATGTGGACCAAATATATGTATGAAAAGGGTGGTTTGATGTTCGAATACCCAATGCTCAACTTTGATGTGGCACCTGTCGCACAAAAGCACAGTATTGCTAGTCAGCCACCCCCCTACGAACCCCACTTCGTGTCGGCGTAAGGGAATCCTAGCTACGAATGCATGCCCCCAAACTACGATTGCACGTCGGCGGGTCAGACCACATACGAACCACGTGCGGGTGGCCCTACTATATGTATGGAAAGGGTGTGGTGTTCGCTATTTAACTACCATTCATAACTTTTGATGTGGCACGTGTGCCTCGCAAATTGACCGGACTTCCCTGACCCCACGAAGGTTGGAGGTAGCGCGAAGTAGCCCCCCACCCCACACACACTTCGGTGGGAGGGCATCTGACCAAGACGTACTGTAACATGGACCAAGCAGAATCCAACTTGGTCGTACAACCTCTCCCTGCTCGTTGTTGGTCAAAGTGATGGACGTCCACATGGCCCCGCAAAATGGGCTAGCTTGTCACCGGTAACCTCGCGAGGGAGTATTGTATGAAGACAAACCCACTATGTGCATGTGGCCCAAGTATGTATATGGAAGTGGTGTGTGTGGTGTTTGAATACTAAATGCGCAAATTTGATGTGGCACCATGCTTTGGAACCGTAAAATCCCCACACCGAGCGAGGGTTCACGACGTGTAGCATGCTCTCAAACTTAATTAAGCTTGGAATGGGTCGACCTACTATACAGTAACTCGAAGCAAAGAAGAAGAATATATCCACCCTGGTAACCTTTCTCCTCATCGGTCGAAATGATGGACGTCCACGCGGGCCCATGAATATATATAGGCTTGCCGCCCATAACCAAGCGAGTGAGAGTGTGCCCAAAGACAACCATTATTGCATGCGTGTGTCCCGAACATATTTATGGAGGTGTTTGATGCATGCATATGTGTTGAATACCCAACCCAATGCACAACATTGATGTGGTGCATGCGTTGAAAATCATAGATGTCCCCACACAGAGCAAGAGGTCGTTCATGATGTGTCGTGTGCTCCCCCGCTTCGATCCAGCGGGATGGATTCATGTGTACAGATGCGCTATTATATATATGTAATCTCACATCATCATCTATATCAAGACAAAACAAAAAATTAATCCCCTCCTAAGTCAAATCAGTTAACATCTCTCGCGCTGTCGGTGAAAGTGATGGACCAAGCTGGTCACCCCCCTCGACACGTACTATATATACACCTAGTAACACAGCCCTAAAAGAATTAATCCTCCTATTTCGGCAAACGTGTACCTCTCTCTCGCTGGGTCAAAGTGATGGACGGCGAACTCACGGGCCCAACAGGGAAGTGAAGCGTACGTCGCACGCGAGTGATCATCCTATATAGGACTATGTACCACCGTCTGCATGCATGTGGCCCAAAGAGTTGTTTGTGTGATGTTTGAATACGCACTGCACAATTTTGATGTGGCACCACGTATATAGGAAACCAAAAATTCCCCACAGAGAGCGCGAGGTTCATGACGCGTGGCATGTGCTATATGTACGCCCCATTCGACGGGTTGTATATATGTACTTCTACTGTACATCACAAACCAAAAAAGAATCATTCCTTGATGATGGAGGACAACCTCGCATGCCCATGGCTGGAAGCGCCACACGCGAGTGAGTTCCAATATATAGGGCAACCACCGCCTTCATGGTATTGCGTGATATTTGAATACCAATATAATGTACAACTTTGATGTGGAACCTGCCTCGGGAACCGAAGAGTGCCCACATGGAGCAAAGTTATGACACGTATATATATAGAGTATTCATGTTGCCCCCTCTTAGCCATGTACATACTCCTATACCGTGCATATACGTAACACAAACCAAAAAAGAACCATCCTTGTTGGTCAAATTAGCCTCTCTCTCGTTGTACGTTCAACTGGTCGACGACGACCTCGTGGGCCCACAGAGAGAGGCACACGTGAGTGATGTCATAGGACAAAACCACCGCGTACATGCGCCCGTGTGTTATGTTATGTTTGAATACCCAATGCACAACTTTGACATGGCACATGCCTCGCGAACCGGAAACACACTACACCATGATGCGTGTAGCCCCCTCACTTCAAGCCGGCGGGAGTGTGTACGCACATGCTCAAACTTTGATATGGAATCCCACCATGATCCACACCACACACATGCCAAGATGAATCCACCTTTTGGTCAAATTAGTGCCTCTCATTGTCGGCGGCAACTAAAAACCTTTGCGGGCTAACGAATGGGCACGTCGCTGATAACCGCACGAGGGACAGTGTCCTAGAGGACCACCAATGCATGCATGTGGCCCGAACATTATGTATGAAAGGGCCGTGTAATGGTTTAAATAACCAATTCACGACTTTGATGTGGCATATATGACTCACAAAATGATCAATAATCCCACACGGAGGTTCACGACTCGTAGTTTACTACCGGACCCCTCCCCCACCCCCACACACATAGACACACACATCCCGCACCACCACAACCACTCTGAGGCATGTCAAAAAAATTCTGCAGTGAACATGTGACGAAAGGCAGAGTGTCATGTTAATTAAAAAAACAGACATCATTCGACCATTTTTATACATTGATTGATTTCCTAGGGATTTAATGTGCCAAAATCAAATTTGAGCTACATGTGCACCAAAATGAGTTGCATAATCATATGTGTCCCTGGGTGCATGTTTCCCTGTGCAAGAGATTTCAAAATATTGAGAATATATATTTTTCAAATTTAGTACATCCAAAACTTAGTTGAAATTCATGAAACTTATCATGGTGTCATATATGGACATCAGTAGACTGTGATATTGTATTTTTCGTCAACGAGACCCGTTTTGATATAATCTTCTTACAAACGGGAGATTATTAAAAAATGGCAACCAATATCTCATACGGATTATTTATCCGGACCGTGTGCGTTAGACTGTGCCATGCTTCAGTTAATTAGTAAAGAGGCAGAAAATAAAACAAAAAATATATGTGCTGCCACACGCCCCGTGTGCCGTGCGAGTAGGTGTGAGTTGACGGGACGCATGCGAGCAGTCTGCCATGCAGGCATACCGGGAGGCCTGCATGCAGGTGTGTGTATTAATGGGAGGCGTGCGAGTAGCTGTGTGAAATGATGGTAGGAATGGCAGAAGTCTGCCATGTAGGCTCATCGGGAGGCGAGACAGCTTTTGACTGGAGCCTGCCTCGCTCCCACTGGTACGTATTAATTGCGCGCCAGAGCCACCAGCCATAATAGGCGGCCGGACCCCTGGTCCATAGTGGTCACCAACGTCTGGACTCTAGAGTGTATGAGGATGCTGCCGACGCACACCATCGGAGGGAGTGGCGACCCCAGGGCTGGTGAAGCACCCGCACAACGCGTGAAGCTGGGCACGGAGGTTGCCGTCGCCGCCGACAAGGTCTCGCACGGGCAGCAGCATGACCTTGAGTTTGTCGGCACCGTCGTGCCCCCCAGCCGGAGCAGGAGGTGAACAACAACTCCGGCAATGATTGTGACTCCGACGGAAAACCAGTTAGTCATCTATATACCCATTTGTGCGGCAATCATATCGTGTGTTTTCTCTTGTTAACCCCCCAGCCCCTCTATAATTTTTCTGGAATACAAATCCTATGGTTATGTTCTCTTAGTCCATAAAATCAGAGTAATTAAGATCCGTTAGATGCACGTAGTGTATTGATTGTTTGAATGTTATCTGTATAGAGTTAGTGATTAATTGTTTGTTCTATACAAATGATTTTTGCTAATAATCTGACTAGGGTTAGCTTGCGTGCTAATAATTCATGGCCAGATCTTGAGAATTGATTTTGAATGCCCTACATATATGTTTGTGCCTTTTTTCTTCCTGATCTTGAGAATTGATTTTGAATGTCCTACATGTTATGCCATTTTTTTCTTTCAGATTGGTATGTACACAGATGAGGCTTCGGCCAGTGCCACCGCCGGATGTAGATCTTGGACCCGGCCGTGTGGCCAGAAGCGGCCCCCTGGACCTGAGGAACCAGTAGAATCTCCGGCGGACCACATGAGCGATCTCTTGGACGGCATCCTTGGTGAGATCATCTCCCTTATCCCCACCAAGGATGGCTGCCGCACACAAGTCCTGACATCTCGGTGGCGCACTCTATGGTGCACCGCGCCTCTTAATCTCGACTGTCGTCAGCTATCTGTCGATGATGATTATGAACTCCCCGGAGCCAACATCTCCTCCCACGAGGGCTCCGTTCAACGCATCTACATCCCGACATGCTACCTGCTGGACATACCCTGCATGGTGGCCGCCTGGCTGACATCCCGTCAATTCGATAAACTCCAGCAGCTTGAGTTCTACCATGACTATGTATGTAAGATACCACGAACCAATGTATCTGTGCCCTCACCACCGATGTCCATCTCATGGTTTTCATCCTCTGTCCACACAGCCACCTTCGCCCGGTGCCATCTAGCAGACAATCTGGTACAAATGCTTCGACTCCCACTGCTAAAAACCATGCACTTGTGGTGGTTGATCTGTCGGAGGCTGCACTGCACAACATCATTCACTCCAGCTGCCCTGCCGTGGAGCGCTTACTGCTTGTTTTTGGAATGGAAATTCGTATCTGTTGTCTCAAAATAAAGTCGCCCCACCTTATAAGCATGGGAATTTGTTTTTTTGGACAAGATCTTATCATCAAAGATGCCCCTTCACTTCAAAGGTTGCTCCTTGATTCTGTTATAGTACCTTCACAAATAACTGTAGTCTCTGCGCCTAAACTGGAGACCTTGGGTGCAATTCGTGTTCCTTTTAGATGGTTCAAGATAGTGTTTGCCTCCACACCTATTGAGGTACTTTATATTGTTCACGTCAACTTTTGTAATCTGCTTTTTTCTTTTGTGCGCATAAGTTAAGTATCATCTTGGAGTACACTTTTGGTACTAATATTATGTTCTATGCTCAATGAAGAGCTTCTCCATCATATCATTGGTGGTGGATTCTGTCAAGACCTTACATATCAGTATGTGGTGTTTTGATCTGAACATGATTATTGGCTTGCTGCAAGGCTTTCCATGTCTGGAGAATTTGTATATAAAGGTGATGATTTCACGCACATTGAAAGCCCATATATAATGTACTATAATTAATCGTTCAGCTATCATTGTTTCAAATAATCTTTTTTAGACATTAATTGTTTTCAATCTTCATATCTATTTAGGCACTAACACATGGACGAGAAGGTATAACCAATCGATGGTTCAAGAAGCACCAAGATTTTCTCAGATCTCATGACATTCGTTCGAAGATAGTAGCGCGGGAAGGATATGCATCCAACAATGCAAAACACTAGCTTTGTCACATTCTTCATGTTGAATGGGAGGACACTATTGTCTGTGAGGATTAAGTTTTTCGACAAGAAATTTCTTACGGCTGCAAGTGTTGAGCAGCATAAAAAGAAGTTTCAGGTGGACCTAAGGGCTTCTGATCGTGCTCGGCTTCTATTTACAACAGCTTGTCATCATGGACCAGTAGAATTTCTGCGCCGGGATTTTGATTTTATGGATAAGACCGATCCATTTGATTGTGACTGCCAAAAACTTTGATTGAGTTAGATGTCATTGTCCTGTTCAATCTGGATTCTGTCTAAACCTGATGAGCCATTAATCCTCGTGCTTTTGTACTGTTTGTTAGCTGGAGTTAGATAATGTAGCCCTTTTCAACTCGGCTTTGACCCATATTTTCTTTCATACTGGGCCAATAGCTTGCCATTTCTTTAATTAAGACATAAATATTATAGGAATTCACAACATAGGGAAAGAACATCACTCTCGCGGGATCCTTGAGATCTTTGTTCATTACAGAACCGCAGGTTCTTAGCGCCCACCAGCACCCACAAACTTATTTTCAGCTTGCACACCAAATGGGCTGTAATTCTTAATAAGAAAAATTGCATGGTAGTGACAGATTTGGATTTATCATTTGGGACCCACGAGGAAAAAGCCTACCAGGGCGGTGCCGACTCGACAGTAAACATTGAGAAACCTGGTTTTAAAATTACTGTAAATCCAAAACTCGCCTCAAAATCATGAAACTTGGCATGGTGTTATGTCATACCACCAACATGCTGTGGTAAAAAATTAGTCCAATTTCGGACAAGTTTTGGTGCAAACTTATTACAAACTAGAGCTTCTCTCAAAAAGGCTCATGGTTCCGAGACGGACCTTGTTAGCTATGTGTGCGAAACGACATACGCTGTCTCTTCCCGCCTTGATTTATTTTACAGAGGCAACATGCAACTATAGTAGCGTCGTCCTAAAAATATGAAATTATTCACGGTTCGTTTTGCCTTTTTATACATTATTTGAGTTTCCTAGGCGTTTTGGAACGTACTTTGGTGTGTGCAAAGGTCATGTGTGTACTAGCCACATATGTAATTGGGTGTTCAATCTGTTTATGGAAAGTCCTTATAAGTTATAAGTACATATGTTGTTGTTCTGTGTGCAATGACATCGCACACAGACCATACCGGGGAACCCGTCGGTGATGATTTCATCAATCGCTGACAATTGTATACCACCAAGCGTTTACCCACAACACACATGGCTTATTAGCAGCAATCGTCTGTGTTATTATCCGTCTTCGCACACATTTATGATTACAGACATGTTTGCCGCGTATCACACATATCTTGTTATATTGAACCATTTCTGTTCTCTTGGCTCAAAGCAAATAGTTCATCCGAGTGAACCGCATGCCGTATATCGCACACACCTTGATCTGGCTGGTCGTTTCTTTGTGTTGCCTAATCACAAAAGTTCATCCCAGTGAACCGTATGATGTATATCGCACACACCTTCATCTGGCTACCCATTTTTTTTGTTCCTCCTCATCGCAAACATTTAATTGAACTGAACCGTATGCCCTACATCACACACACAACTAAAATCTAAACCATGTTTGATGCATCCGCCATCGCAAATGTTTTGCACCTTTTTGACGGTTTTTTACACCATCGTTTGTGATTATTGCATCGCACCTAGTTTCGTCGAAGGGTCTCTGATCGTAGTGTCGCATTAGCAGCATCCTGCAGTAGTGTATGCTGACCCTCTTGATAGGCTTACATGCCAAAACTGAGTTTTGACCTGCCTGTCTGCACGATGCTACTCCACCAGGTAATCCTGAATGACCCACCGAACTCTTAACAGTAAATCTTTTAACTAAGACCCTAAACTTGTTAAGGTGAAAACAACGGTTTTTCATGTGAGGGTCGACTTACAGTGAGCTAGGACGACTCTAAGGATGTGCGGCCTATGAAAGCACTTGAATCTTAATGGCTGTGCAGCCCATGAAAGCACTTGAATTTTAAGGTTGTGCGGCCTGTAAAAGCACTTGACTTTTTCTGAAATTCTTTTCTTCTGGGTGTTTTGGATTTTTGTGTCCATCAACGATTTCTTCTGCCCAACTATATTTGTGCAATTCAGGCCACGTAACCTTGATCATATGACTCATAATTGAGCATATTAGGTTGATAACCCGCCCTGATAGCAGATTGTAAGCCGCCATGATATTTGCATTGAGCAATCATGATATTCCATGTCTACGGCTTATCATTATCAAAGGAGTTGACATGATATTAACTTACAGGTATGTTTTTACATAATGATATGAATATTCAGGGTTTGATAAACCGCCCTAAATTTCGACTTTAAGTCATTGGCGTCTTTCCGGTTTAGATAAACCTTTAGTATTTTTATCAGACTATTATATCAGGATTTTTCAATGATATTTGTGACCCTCCCTGGTTTAAACCGCTAGGGCGCATGCTATTTGCTTATGTGTAGGGCGCATGATATTTGTGACAATATTTGATCTGATCCACATGATTGATTATATTACACGCACGAGTGGCGGGTCATCAATATCAGTTCGGCAGCTTAAACATTCAAAAGATGAACATGCACGATGGCATGATAGATCATTTTTTTCAAATCTAACCTATTACAAGACCACAGAGGGCCTGCAAATTGAAACAAAGTGTTTTTCAGCACATTGAATTAAGCTATGATTAAGGGTTGTCGGATGTTAGTTTCCTTCGTCCTGGCGGGTTGATGACTCCGGGTCATCCTGCTCCGGTTCTTCGTCTATCTGGAAGTCAGGTAACGTCCAGTTGATGTCAGTCAACGCCTTGAATACGGCTTCATCATCGATAAGTGTGGACGGATCAACATCAGGAGCAAAAGTATGCTTACGTGTTGGAGGGATGAGATCCAGAACTTCATAAGCCAGCGCTTTCACTTTTGCATTTTCCTTCATGTAAGCTGCCTGATACCTGGATAAATTTGTTTGCTCGGCCAACTTACTTGCCAAGGGACGCATCTCCTTCACACATTTGGCAAATTCATTTTCATCAAAGGGAGACCCGTCTTCCTTAAGACTTGGACAGCCAGTGGCCATCTCCTCCGGGTCTATCTCTCCTTGCCATGCTTTAACCCGGCTCAGAGCAGTAATGGCACCAGCTCTGGCGGATGATCGATTTATTTCTTCCAGTGTTTGGGGCATGACAGATAGTTTGTCCAGTACCTCCCTGATGAGTGTGGGAGGCTGTTTGCTATGGGAGATAGCTGCTATGGTCCGTTGAGTGCCTATATATAGCTGCTCCACCAGGGTGTACACAGCTTTGAGCTTCACAAGCATGTCCTGGCCAAGGATGGAGCACCTTGGGCCTGTTGAGCAAACATACTGATAAGTCTCCTGGCGGGTCAAGGTAAATCGGTGGTGAAAGATTGAAGTGCAATGTTACTTACGAAAGATGGCAGCTGTCATATGATTAATGTGTCGCTTCAAGCTGGATAACTCTTCAGTCATTGGCTTAAGAGCAGCTTCAACGTCTTCAGCTCTTTTTAACGGAGCCGCCTTCTCAGTATCCCAGCCGGCTGTCTCCGTGTTGAAGTTCATCTTCAATTTTTCAGATGTTTGCAAGGAGGCTTTCAGTTTTGACCTGGCTTTTGAAGTTTCTGTTTGTTCTGATTTGATATTCTGCCGCAAGTCAACTACTGTGACTCCTTCATGCTTAATTCAGCCTGAAGCGCAATAATCAAGCAACAATTAGCAATTAATGATGATCACTCTATTGAAGTCCCAAGCACATTACAAGTACTCTACTTGGCACTTGGGGGCTAATGTGGGCCATTTTTAAAAACACAACAGTATTTAATGACCGACTCAATTCTTTCAATTTAAGCTGGCCCATGGGGGCTACATGTTCAGATTTTTTGCAACATGATTTTAAGTCCTGGTTTAACTATTCAGTTTAAACTGGCCCTTGGGGGGTACTCATTTGGATTTAATGGCGATAAACTGATTTTGAGGAAATGCAAAGATGAAGGATATTATTTAAGTCTATAACATTTTTTATTTCTTTCATATCCTCTAGACTTGGCGGCTGGCATGGATTCATATGAGAAGGGTTTTGGTTGTTTACCTCAAAGCGTTCCTTCATCAAGTTTACCAGACCGGCTTCCATGTCGCGGCTGGTATGAAGGCAGCTCAAGTAGCCCGCATGGATTTCACTTGCATTAAAGCCGGCATACCTTTCCAAGTCCAATTTCCATTTGCCATTTTTGGCGGTTAAACCTTCTTCCTTCGCCCTAAGCTTCACTAAGATAGTGGGATTCCCTGGTTCTCTGAAGCCTGTACCAATAATGATGACGTTGTCGGCAGTTTGGTGAGAAGGAGTTTCCTCAGCAGGGTTGATAGGACTTGGCGGTTTAGCATTGGGCGGGTCAACACCCATTGGATCCACTATGACATCATGAGTTTCTCGTGACGGGTCATCGGCAGTGGCTTCAGGAGTCTGATGAGAGGCTTCTGATCGTGGTGTCTGTTTTTCAAGCTCAGTGACTCTGGGTCTTCGGCCGGCTTGCTTATTTTCAGCTTCTTGCTTTGTTTGGCTATGCCACTGAAAACAAGACATGAGGATTTGAATATTTCAGCTTAAATTTGTTAAAGCAAAAAAGTCAAATGTTCTCACCCAGGAGCAATCTTGAAGGCAGGCAGTTGAGTTCCATTAGAGTCGCTAGAGGATGAATTAGAAGTTCCCTGATAATTTGAGTCGGATAAGGGGTCGACGAGTAAGACCCTCCTTTGGAAAGGACAGGATTAAACTCCGAGGCACCTCTTTTCGGTGTTTGTGAGGAACTGGCGTATTGGGTAAGCTGGCATGAAGGTCTCCACCTCCGCTGTGCCCGGTTATGTGTCGAGCTTCATGTTGTTGTTTCTTCAAAATAAAGTTTGGATCCAAGTGAGCTAAAGGGTGACAAAACCTTACTTTTCGGGTCATTTGCCGAACTTTCGGTCTTGGCAAGGGCTCTGAGTCGGAGGAAATAATAGTTACCTCTTCAACGTCTGCATGGCTGGTCTCCACGTCATCCTAAGAGGGGGCAGCGTCAATAAGATGTATAAATAAGGAGCCAAGAGAATCAAGTTCTACCTCCGACTCATCATCCAGGGTGACTTACTCTGCTGTATTTATTTTCTTCTTGGTCTTTTTGAAGCTTTCTTCTTTCCCATGACCTTTTTGGCCGGTTTATCTTCAAGCTTCTTGTTCCAAAAAGGAGAGTCGGCCTAAAGAAAGCAAGATAATAAGGCAAGTGTAGTGTATGAGAATAATGAATAAAGTAAAAGTAGTTTCAAATACTTACAGCTGGAGCCGGGTTAAGAGCATAGAAGGGGTTCAGCCCCGTTTTGCTGCAGTCTTCTAGAGTTTCCACAAGCAAGGACTTGGTCATTTCATTGAGTTCCTTCTATTCAAGGCATGTTGAGTTATACCGTAAGGGCTAGTTTACATCGCCTGTGTATGTGCACATTAAACCGGGGCGGCGGCTTAAAGGCATGATCCTCCAGCTAACCTAGCATCGGACCAAGTCAACACCGGTCAAGCCATTTGCCATCGAGGCCCGTATCTTGGTAAAAGCGGGTCCGTATCTGGCCCGTTTAGCAGAGCTGATCCATTCTGGAAGTGGATGCCTTGGGTTGAGCCGGTGGATACGGAAACCCGGCAGAGGGTTCTCACCTGCCGGAGAGGTGTCTTGACAATAAAACCATGTCTGGTTCACCTTGGGGTGACTGGGAAGCGCGCCTGGAGGAAAGACAACATCTATTCGCCTCTGGATAGAAATTCCACCAAGTTCAAGGCTGGACCCATCTGTCATCTCTGTTTGGCGGTTCAGATAATAATATTCTCTGAAGAGGTCAACGCTGGGCTCCTCTTGAAGGTATACTTCACAAAATACTTGAAAATTGCAGTTGTTAGAGACTGAATTGGGTCCGATGTCTTGAGTCTGAAGCTGATAGAAGTTCAGAACGTCACGAAAGAACTTTGAGTCGGGCGGTGAGAAGCCTCAGAGCATGTGATCAGAAAAAACTATAACTTCTCCTTTCTTTTGTTGAGGTGGAACCTCAGATCCCGGAACCCGCCAGTGGATGGCATCTTTTGATGGCAAGACGGCCATATCAACAAATTCTTGGAGAGAACGTTCCGTGACAGTGGAAACAACCCAGTCGAAGGAGGTGACGGTCTTAGTCATTTTTATCAGGTGAAAGCCTAGAAAGGAGGTATGGCGGGTCAAAATCATGATGATAAGCCACCAATAGTTACGAGGAGGCAAGTTTACTATGCAAAAATGGTTAACCTGCAAATACTAAATGATATGGAAGAAGGAATAGCATGGCTAAATCGGCAAAATACGGTTGGGTGATATCAACGTTAGACAGATGTCGGTGATTTAAACATTTCATAAGTAAGCCGGCTAGCATTTGGCGGGTTACAAGGTATCATTTGAGCCGCCCATACAGCAGTGATCAAGCAAATATTTACAGATCTAGAGATGAATGAAATTTCACTAAGTGATAGGCCAACAAGTTTCACAGATTCTGTTTACAATTTTGGATCTATACCAGTTCAAAAATAGGTGAAATTTGATAAAACCTAATACACAGAGGATGAACTGCTGTGCTGGAGGTGAATCTGAACAGAAGGTAATGGATCTATAGTTGATAGCAGGCATTAAAGCGATTAAAATGAGACTTTGGCATCGCATCTGGGCTTGACTAAATGGCATGACAGATGAACTACGGACGACAGTAATGAACACCGATGAACTCGCGAACAATTTGTGACCTAATGCAGATCTGAAAGACTAGGAAGTGGTACCTGATGATGGAGATGGAGAGCGGGAGTGCGCCGCTGTTCTCTAGTTCATTCATGTTGATGCAGGTCGCTGAAGGAGGACAGCGGCGGCGGAGCTCGGGTCGCAGTGGTGTCGCGAGGAATAAGAAGAAGATGTAGAGGTAGGCGTAAAACTGAAAAATAGGCCCCCTGTCCCTATTTATAAGGAGGTGATAAGATGGCATGCATGGAAATCGAGGAGGCAAAATGATTATGCTAACAATGCGGGCGCCTCGATTCTCGGGAAGACCATTAAGATAAAGATCCGTTGAAATATCCTGGGCCTTGTGCGGAATTAATGCACATGAAGTCATGGCGGGTTACCATGATTTTTTATGTGACATCATGGCGAGTTATGGCGGTCTACTAAAGATTCGGCACTAATGTGGTTTGCTAAGTTAGACAGTTAAGATTGATGTGAACAAGTTCAAATCAACCTGGGGCCTAATGTTGGGGATATAGCTCTGAGGTGTGACCCGCCCAGGAGGGGCCGGGTTACACCGTTGGCAGTTTAAATAAGAAGAAGGCCCAAGGAGGCCCTGGGAGAATCGTGAAAACGGTGTCTTGTGGAGGCAGGCCTGGTAAAGGCCCAAGACCTGGGTCTATGAACTGTCGTATGATAACTTGCCCTATAAGGCATGATTAGTTAGAAACCGAGCTGGTCACGTTATGTGAGCTGGCCGGGACTCTGTAAGCCTCCGGGTCTCGACCTGAGTATATAAAGGTGAGACCCAGCGGCGGGTTAACTCAAGAAATAATCAATCAAGAACTAGGTCAAACGTATTCGCTCCGTTGTAATCGAAACTCAAGCAATACAACTAGAAGCAGGACGTAGGCTTTTACCTCGTTCAAAAGGGCCGAACCTGGGTAAACTCCTCGTGTCCATTGTCGCATTCAACCCCTTCAAGCTAACCTAGTTGCAATGGATCCACACCTAAGTCCTTTCATTAGGGCACCTGCCGTGTTAAATCAACGACACAGCCCCTCCCGCTTGCACAGGGAGATGCGACGCACTCCTAGCAGCACGCAGAGTCCCTTCGTCGTTCTTTTGGTCGTCAGAGGGCGAAACACGTGCCCTCCATCGTGCCTGTTGTCGCCGGCGATGAGCCGCTGGCGTATTAGGCCTGGTTGACCAGGGTTTGACCTCCCCTGGTTCTACGACACGTGGCCCGCCCGTCTAATTAGATTGGTTTAGGTTTAACTTAAATTTTGGATTAGCCCTGTTAGACAGACATGCTGGACCCGCTGGTCAGTTTGACCTGGTCCACCCCATTGACCTTATGACTTCAGCATGAGGTCATGCTGACGCAGTAAATCATTTACTGGATTTTGTTCAATTCTAAATAACCAGAAAAATCTAGAAAATGATTTAAACTTCAAAAATACATAGTAAATCAACTTAGAAGGAAAAGATTTATATATGAAAAATTATCACAAAAATATGAAGAATTTATTTATGGCATTTCCATGCATGTTAGAACAACTTTTGGCTACTCTTTAGGGCAAATCAAATAAATGACATTTAAATAACCATATGTGGAGTTTGAATTTGAACGTTTGGTTCAAACCAACTTCATTTAATCTGGTTTCTAGTTGCATTAGCTCAATCAACAACATATTGCCATGTCATGATCATACTTCATATTGTTGCATTGCATTGATTGTGTTCCTTCTCTATTGTCGGGTTTGTTCCCTCTCTGTAGACGTTGTTCCGACGTTGAGATCGATGTCACTAATGAAGACACAATGCTATCTTCAGAAGTGCCAGGCAAGCAATCCCCCCTTGAGCATTTCGAAACAATCCCACTCTCTTGCTCTTGCTCTCTTTTACTGCATTAGGACAACAACGATTCAACAGTTACATGTTGTGGTAGTTGAACCCCTTTCCTCCGCATGACATGTCTTTGCCACAATAAGTAGTTGAAACCCACTAGCATGAGTAGGATTTGTTTGATCCATGATGTGCCTACTCATTCATGCTTGCTTTTTACGCCTGCTATAATTAGAGTCGTGTCAGGTCTGATTCATCTGGCATGAATTGGAATGGAGGTGAACGTGTCCTACTATTGAGAGCTAAGTGTGTGAACACGATTTGATAAAGGTAGCGATGGGAGGCCATGTAGGAGTACATGGTGGGTTCTCTCATTGAAACCGTCCTTAGAACTGAGTTCTGTGTTTGTGATCCAAGATAGTTACTACCACACATTGGAATGCTTAAGTGCCCCTCTCGACTTATTAATCGCCTCGTTCTCTGTCCAGGAGTTGCAACTAGTTTCTGGTGTTTGTAGGTAGTGCTATTTGTCTACCAAGTGGAACCTGGTACAGGTGGGCTTGGGATAGACTAGGCACAGTGGCACGGTGTACCAAGTGGCACCTGGATGGTGGGCTTGCGAACCCTACCACATTGTTTGGGGCCGTGATGGAAACTTCGGCCGGACTTCCTTTGCTGGTTCAGCCTTGGATAGGCGATAAACCTGGACCAGAGACTTGTGTGGTTAGTCAGGTCATGGCCGACACCCTCGCCGGGCTTCTGCTTGAAGATTGCCGATATACATGACGTGTCAATGGCGGTAAGTGGCGAGAGCGTGTGTGTGAAGAAGTACACTCCTGCAGGGTAATATGATCTATTCGAATAGCCGCGTCCACGGATATGGACTACTTGGAACGCTTATATGGTTCATAGACAAGTTGAAATAAATACTCTAAAATGCGCAAGATAAGTGAGAGTGTTATGGATGGCCTTCCCGTAGGGAGACGGGAGATAATCCGTAGTGGTGTATTGATATGGTGAATATGTGGACTCGTGTGCGCCACCTCAAAGAAGTTTATGGCAATCTTAGTTCAGGATAGCCACTGAGTCAAAGTTGGCTTGCTGCCGTCAAGCTCCACTACCCCTTTACTGACACCTAATTCATAAGTAGTTAGTTCTGATGTAAGCCTTGCTGGGTACATTTGTTCTCACGTTTGCTTAATTTATGTTTTTGCAGATGAGACTTCAGTCTCACTAGTAGTTCCACATGGGCTTGGACAATTAGCTTGGGAATCCTAGGCAGAGGTCTGGTTCCTTTGGAGGGTCTTGTAGATAGACAGGCTTTCTAGCTGTCGGTGCAACAAACCTTGGCGTATGTTGCCCAGACTATACACAGGCATGGAAGCAAGGCTGCAACAGCAAGACAAGACCAAGCTGAAGAGAAAGCTCTTTGATAAATCAAAGAGCAGATCAAGAAGACCTAGACAAGACAAAAGAGCAAGGTATCACTAAGGAAAAACCTCCCTTACCAGGCAGGCGAGCCTGGTCAGGTCGAGGCTTCCCCGAAGACAAGTCTCAAGACTTCCCCAACATGCTTGCTGGGGATGCCGAGGGCGGACCACCCCGCCAAGGCGCGACCGCTCCACCACACATCGACGCAAGTCACTTATCAGTCTGGTATTGAGACCCCAAGTCATTAAGTTGATGTCATTTGGAACATGGCAGCCATTTGGGGAGAAGATTCTCCCTGCATGACACCCGTCTAGGGCGTGTCAGACAGACAGGGAGAGAGACGGCTAAAGTGGCGCGGCAAAGCTTGCCGGGCTACATCCATGACGTGACACTAAGTGGTGCATTTAATGCGCATTGTCCTGTCTACAGAGTTAGGTATGCTAGCACTGTTTGCTATCTAATCAGTGTATAATGACTGATTTGCCACTGTGGTAACCCCTTAGCCTATAAAAGGAGGGCCATGGCAACCTAAAATAGGATTCGGATCCTTGTACACTCTTACACACATAGCTGCTCTCCCTGAGGTGACCTTGTTGGGCTTGAGCGTTGTGTGTTCGTCGCGGTCCTCCAGCCAATCCACCAAAGAAGGAGTAGGGTTTTACGCTTCGCAGTGGTCCGAACATAGGTAAAAACCAGCACGTCACCATTGTCGTGCTGCCCTTCGGTCTCCACTCTTTGTGCAACGTGCCCCTCTCCCTTGCTGAACCATAAGGGACCAATGGCCCCATAGGTGATCGTGTTCTGCCATGACACTAGCCATCTTTCTTTTCAGATGTCTGTACTCGGACATGTTTATGCTTCCGCATGTGCTTGTTGCTTGTATGACTTGAATGCTAGGTCATGAGACCCATGTTTGTAATATCTGGATCCTCGGAGCCTATTTAATATATACTTTGAGTCGTAGAGTTTTGTTGTGATGCCATGTTGTATTTACACATATCGAGCATATTGTGTGTATGGTATTGAAATGCTTGGTATGTGTGGGATCTGACACCTATTTGTTTATTCTTGGTAGCCTTCCTTATGGGGCAATGTCGACTAGTGCTTCCACTGAGCCATGGTTGTTTGCTACTGCTCCGGAACACTTAGGTTGGCCGGCATGTATCATTCTTTTTTCCTGTGTCTGTCCCTTCGGGGAAATGTCACGTGTTGTTCCTTTAAGTCCTCGTAGCTTGCTATGACTTGGGTTCATAAGTTGATGACCGACACGTTCATTGTTGGTTTATGTATGCCTGCCTTTTAAGTTTGTGCCACCTTGGGTTCACGAATAGTCATGTCGGCTCGGATTCTTTGTCATATGGATGCGAGCGACACAATCATATACGTGAGCCAAAAGGTGCAAATGGTCTCGACCAAGGTAAGGTTGCAACCATGGGAATACCGTGTGTGACGCCGCAATGTGATATGATGTGTTACATGCTAGATCAGTGTGACTTAGGATCGAGGTCCTGACACCTAGGGTAGCATACCCCAGAAATTTGCAAAAACAAAGGAGTATATTCGTGCATGTAGATGGTTAGTCCGTGTGTCTCACCTGGAAGTTTCTCAGGATGGGTGTAGCATATGCCGTGATCGCTGTCGATGGTTAGTATGAACAAATCGATGAGAGGGTGAGATCTCGCGTTGTCAGCACTCACTTTGGCCTCAAGGTGTTCAATAAGCTCCAAATCCGTGGAATCGAACTTGACGCTAGCCGACAGCACCCGCTAATCCTTCTTGGACTTGCAATGGTTAATTCTAGTTAAATCATACTCAATGTATGATCAACCAACTGTTTAAGTAAATTATGAAGGATTCTGTCCCATAATGTAAGAACTACACCCTCTGTCCCATAATGTAAGATGTTTTGCAAGCTATGTTAGCTTGCAAAAACTTTATTTGCAAAGACGTCTTACATTATGGGACAGAGGGAGTACATGCATACTTTAAAGACTTGAAAACCCCCATAAGTATCGACATCATCATACAGGGCGACGACATGAATACTCACAGGAGTGGCCTCACTGGTTACTTCCTTCACGCGATTAGGTTGGAGAGCTTCCTTTTTTAGATCAAATTTCTCAGTATCTTCCTTTTGACTACTTGCAATGAAGTATAGCAACTCCACTAGCTCATTGCCCATCGTACTAACTGGATAGGAACAAGGCGGCATGGAGGCGGCGAGACCTGGAGTTTGGTCAGAATGTGAGAGTGCTGCTGGACTACCAGAGGGGTGAGGCTCACTTTGGTGAATTGAACATGCAATTGGGACTATTGTGTCACCTCACGCACAGCGTGTTGTCACCTCAATTCAATGTAAGGACATGATGACTAATTTCACTGAAATGTACTAGTACTACAAGTCGTACAAGTACTACTCGTACTAGTACTTACTAGTACGAGTAGAGCAATATGGAAGAGTACTATTAGTACTACAAATTAAGAAATGGAGTAAATTCATCCAATCTCTAGGTTGCTTGATACGTCTCCGTTGTATCTAATTTTTTTATTGTTCCATGCCAATATTATACAACTTTTAAATACTTTTGGCAACATTTTATATTATTTTTGGGGCTAACATATTGATCCAGTACCAAGTGGCAATTCCTGTTTGTTGTATGTTTTTTGTTTCGTAGAATATCCATATCAAACGAAGTCCAAACACGATAAAAATTTACGCAGATTTATTTTGGAATACATGTGATTTTTTGGAAGAAGAATCAACGCAAGACGATGCTCGAGGGGCCTACTAGGCATCAGGGACAGTCCATGCGGTAGGGTGCACTGATGGTACCTAGTAAGCGCCTCATAGGTCAGTTGCTACCATTCTTTTACCGCAAGAAAGATAATATCTGGAAATAATCATGTTAAAATTTCAGCCCAATCGGAGTTACAGATCTCCGGGAATTTAAGAATCGGTTTTCGGCCAGAAAACAGTAACGGGAAACAGAAGAGCACAAAGAGAGAGATCCAGTCTAGGAGGGGCTCCTGCCCCTTCGCCGCCATGGTGGCCATGGACCAGAGGGGGAACTCTCCTCCCATCTAGGGGGGAGGCCAAGGAGGAAGAAGGAGGAGGGGGGGCTCTCTCCCACTCTCTCCCGGTGGCGCCGGAACGCTGCCGAGGCAATCATCGTGACGACAATCTACACCAACAACTTTGCCGCCGTCATCACTAACTTTACCCCCCCCCCACTATGCAGCGGTGTAACACCTCTTCTCCCCACTGTAATCTCTACTTAAACATGGTGCTCAACCTATATATTATTTCCCAATGATGTATGGCTATCTTATGATTTCTGAGTAGATCTGTTTTGTACTATGGGTTTATTGATGATCGTGATTGGTTTGAGTTGTATATTTTATTTATACCCTACTCCTACTTTGGTGGATGGATGAAAGGACCATGGTGGAGGCACAACGCTCAAGCCCGGCAAGCTCGCCTTAGGACGAGAACAGCGACGCGCGTATGAGTGTACAAGGGTCTGAATCCTTTCTAAGGTTGCCATGGCCCTCCTTTTATAGGTAAAGGGGTCACCACAATGGAAAATCCGTCATTACATACTGATTAGATAGCAAATAGTGCTATCATACCTAACTCTGCAGACAGTAAAAGGTGCATTAAATGCACCACTTAGTGTCACATCGTGGGTGTAGCCCGATAAGCCTTGCCATGCTATTCAACCACCTTCTTGCCTGTCTGCATGAAACGCATCTGGACGAGTGTTATTTAGGGGTGTTCTTCCTCAGAGATGGCTGCCATGTGCCAAATGACAGCCACTTAATCACCTGGGGCTCGACATCGCACTGATAGGTGACTTGGGTTCCTGTGAGGTGGAGTGGTGGAGCCTTGGCGGGGTGACCCGCCCTCGGCGTCCCCGGCAAGTGTCGGTGTGGAACGACACTTATGGGATCACAAGAATCCCTACTACGGTTGCCGCGGCGCAGGGTTGCGAGGAGAGCAGGGCTAGTAGACAGCACAAGGATCGTTTACCCAGGTTCGGGCCGCGAGGGTGCGTAAAACCCTAGTCCTGCTTTGGTGGGTGTATTTCTGAGAGTTCTTGAGCTCTCGAACAAGCTGTGGTCAGTGCATGGTTTGAAAGAGCCGAATCCTTCTCCAGTATGCTACGGGCCTCCTTTTATAGTTGGAAGGGGCTGCCACAGTGACACACAGGAGGTGGAAAGGCGTACAGTGCTCTGAGCTTATCGCTCGTATTACAAGACAAGACGCATTTAATGCGTAGTGTAGGTGTCCCTTGCTTTATTGGGGACGGGGGCGAGGCCTGTCCCATTCATCGCCGCTCCTCCTCGCCTTGACACGCGCCCTGGCAAGTGAGGTGCGTGGTGCCATGTAGGCAGCCAGGCAGCTGAGGTGGTGCGGTGGTGGAGCCTTCACGAGGATCTGCATGCCGCCACGCAGGCGCTCGATGAGTTGGCCTAGGAGCTGCATGTTGCCACGCAGGTGCCTGCCCAGCTGGTTGGGCTGGCAGCTGCATGTGAACGGTGGAAGCTTGGTTGGCGCGAGCCTGGCGGTGGCCCCGCTGGCGTCCTTGGCGAGGGCCTTGCCGGGTGGCCCGGCAAGGGTCTTGCTGTGGCGCGTTGTCGTCCCCGGCAAGGATCTTGCCAAGGATCGTCGTCTTCTAATCCTTGTCTGATTTTGAATATGTCTTCACAAAGATCTGCATGCCACCACAAAGGTGCCTTCCCGAGCCCTGGCCCCATGTTGATGACGGCGTTGGGGGCCGTGGGCTCAAGGGTGGCTCGCTCTGTTGGTGTGGGGCGAGCTGTCCCGGCAAGGGTATTGCCGGGGCCGCTGAGGCTGCCCGGCAATGGTCTTGCCGGGGGAACTTGCTTCGTCCCTCTGCTCTTTGTGGTCTTGGCCTTGGCATTGCTTTGATCGTCTTGGGCTTCGGTCTTACCTTGGCTCACCTCCCCTGCTCTCCGTGGTGCGGTCGTGGGCGCGGCTCCGACTGCCCGTGCACAGGTAAACGGGTACAAAAGCGTGCCCCTATTTTTGTACACCGACAGGAGCCCCCGTGCCTGGGCCACACATAAGCGTGACACGTCGTTGGGCCAGGCCCAAAATGGTGCGCGGGGATGTGGGGCGGTTTTTACCGTGGTAAGACTCCTCGCGCGCTTCGCTTCCCACGACCCGCGCGTGCGGCGCGGCGTGGAGGGGTGTGCGTGACGTGGGCGGCATGCATGGGGCGGTTTTCACACGCATGCGTCACATCGCAGTAAAGCGGTGGCTCACGCCTTCCCCATAAAAAGAGAGAGGCGTGGAGGCGCGGCTCATTTACTGAACGGGGCCGGGGCGCGGTCTTCAAGGCGTCCACTCCCAACGATCACGGGGTGGGGAGAGGTCGCTTCGCCCGTCCCCTCGGTTCTGCACGTCCGCCACGCGTCCCCCATGCACTTGGGGTAGCAAGCGGCGGGGGCAGGAATCCGAGCCGTCGCTGGTTGGGGCAGCGGGTCGGTCCTGATTCCGCGCGCCTCTGGTGGCTGAATTGGCCGAACGGGGCGGCCGAGCCCCGACCCCGCTCCTTTATAAGGAGGGGGAAGGGGGGTGGCGTCCCGCACTCTTCTGTCATCTATCTCCTGTTGCTTCTGCTTCTTCCTTTCACTCGCCATGGAGAAAGGGAATCCTGGTCCTTCGACGGTGGCAGCGAGGGTCGCCGCTCGACAACGCGTCCGTCCTCCTGAGCCGGCGGTGGTGGAGCTGGCCGTGAGGGGAAGGGGGCGAGGCCGTGGGCGAGGTCGGGGCAGAGGCCATAGCGCTCAGGGAAGAGGAGGACGGGGCGGCGCGCTGGCCTTGCCCTCGCCAATGATGCCCTTCCCGATGAAGGGCCACGTTGAAGACCAGCCTTGCGAGTTCTTCATCAGGCTGCGCCGGCCTCCGCGTCATCGTCTTCGTCTCCCTGCCCCGTTTTCTCGAGTGATGGAGCGTGACCCGCCCTAGACCCTCAGGTTGCACATGAGGGGCTGTGGGAACGGGGGCACGCGGGTCGACGTCGACTTCCCGGCTCCTCGGGTTATGTACCTCCGCCGTGGATGGAAGACGTTCGCGCGCATCCATAGCCTGACGGCGGGGCTCGTCCTCTACTTCAAATTAATGGAGGACGGCCTGCTCTCCGTCAAGGTCTTCGGAGAGTTTGGAACTCGCCTGAAATGCTACGTGGAGAGCTCCTCTGATGGAGATTCCGAGGATGGAAGCTCTTCCTCGAGCGAAAGTGACGAGGAGGACAGCGGGGACGAGTCCGACTAGGCGTCGCACGCCCCGCGCCTGGGCGGGTGAGCCAGCAGCAGCATCTGCACCTAGCCGCTCCTCCGGCATGGTTTTGCCGGGGGTGGGGCCAACTCCTTGAACTTCTCGGGGCCATCTCCTTGGGCGGCTAGCGTCGGGAGGCTACAAAAGAGGAAGGGGGCGGGCGGCAAGGCCGTCAACTTGGAGTACGCGGGCACTGACGCCTTCATCGCGTATTGCCGGTCCTGCAGCCTCGTCTTCCAGCTCCTTTACCGGCACCGTCATCACCTGCCCGCCTGTGGGCGGCCACCGAGGTGTTCTCTTGGTGCTTTCTGCTGCTCGTAGCTCGCCTAGGCACCCCTTTTGCCCTCTCGCCTCCTTGACCTGCCTCCTGAGGAGAGGGACAAGAAAGGGATCACAGGCACCTTATCTCTTTTTTAATCTGTAAGCCTGCGGGCCTTTGTTAAATTTAAAACTTGTAATCCCCTTGCTCATGTTTTTCATCTCGCATGAACTGTACCTGCATGGGATGTTTTTAATGAAAAAGGGATGTTTGTCGGGTTCTTCGTTCATGGGTAAATCCCGCGACAAGGAGAGAATCCTTGTTATTGTTTAAGATAAACGTGTTTCGCCCGGCAACAGGCCTTGCCGTCCCCCCACTCCACTCGACCGTTCCAGCACTCTTGGCGGAGGCAGGGATGAGGTGGGCTTTAGGCTCCTCGTTTTACCTCCTTGCCGCCGCGGCTACAACCAAATCCGGACCCAGGAAATAATCCTTATGTATAGGAAAAACGGGAGCATGGCAGCCTAGAGATAAAAACGAGGTTTCACATACCCCAGTCCGGCTCCGAAATGCATGACAGAGGATAAAAGACTTATCTGGATCTGCAGCCCCTGGCAATCTCATCTTGCCGCGGTTGGATCCTTGTGCTTGCAGCCCCCGGCAACTCTGGTTTGCCGGGGTCGGGACGCCGGTCCGTTTTCTTTCTTCCAAGTAGCTCAGCAGAAGTGCTCATGTGCCCTGCGAACCAAAAGAGGATAGAAAAGAAACAGATAGACACGCACTCGACCTCTAAGCTAGGGGTTAGTCGCTGCTGAGCACTATCAACCCTAACCAAGGAAGAGACTTGACCTAGCATGCATGCTATGACTTAGGGCGCCAGCGCTTCATTTATTTATGCTCAGGGTCAGCGCCTGGCTCTGTACAAAGGGTCACATGCCTTGCCGGCAAAGCTTGTACAAAAGGTGGCTTGCCGGGAGGCCCGGCAAGCCGCGCCTTACGGGTAAAACTTGCGAAGATGCTCAATGTTCTAGGAGTTGCTCACTGGGACGGCATCCTCGGTCTCCAGGCGGACTATGCCAGGCCTGGTGACTCGTATTACCCGATAAGGGCCTTCCCACTTCAGCGTCAACTTGTTGGAATTCTTGGCCGACTGAACGCGCCGAAGAACAAGGTCGCCTTCCTCAAAGCTTCAGGCATGAACCTTGCGGCTATGGTAGCGGTGCAAGGCTTGCTAGTAGCATGCTGCTCTCACAGCTGCCCGAAGACGATCTTCCTCAAGGAGCGTCGCGTCATCTTAGCGCAACGGCTCTTGCTCAAGCTCATCATAAGCGAGCACTCGAGGTGACCCGTATATGAGTTCCGTGGGGAGAACTGCTTCTGCCCCGTATACCAGGGCAAAAGGTGTCTGGCCGGTGGCTCGATTTGGCGTCGTCCTGATCGACCAAAGAACGGCCGACAACTAATCAATCCAGCGCCTTCCACTCTTGTGCAGCTTGTAAAAGGTCTTCGTTCTCAGGCCTCGCAACACTTCAGCATTTTCCCTCTCAGCTTGGCCATTACTCCGTGGATGTGCCACGGAAGCAAAACAAACCTTGCTGCCGAGGTCTTGGATGTACTGCATGAAGGTGTGGCTTCTGAACTGCGTGCCGTTGTCGGTGATGACTCTGTTTGGCACACCAAAACGGCAGACCAGTCCTTTGAAGAACTTGACAGCTGACTGAGCACTCACCTTCCTCACTGCTTCCACCTCCGGCCACTTTGTGAACTTGTCGATTGCAACGTACAAGTACTCAAAGCCCCCGACAACGCGGGGGAAAGGGCCCAGTATATCGAGCCCCCAGACCGAGAATGGCAAGGAAAGAGGGATTGTTTGAAGGGCTTGAGCTGGTTGATGAAGCTTCTTTGAATGGAACTGGCATGCTTCACACTTGGTTACTAGTGCCGTCGCATCCTGGAGGGCAGTGGGCCAGAAGAAACCTTGCCGGAACGCCTTCCCGGCAAGGGCCCTCGACCCTATGTGGGAGCCACATATGCCTCCATGTATCTCCGCCAACAGCTCCAGTCCTTCCTCCCGGGGGATGCACTTGAGTTTCACACCGTTCGGCCTTCTCCGGTACAGGACGTCATCGACGAACTGGTACAGGGCGGACCGACGGGCTACTTTCTCCGCTTCTTCCTGCTCCTCAGGAAGCTCCCCTGTTTGGAGGAATTGGACGGTATGATGTGCCCATGCCGGAGCCTGGGGCTCGACGGCAAGGACCAAAGGCATCTCTTCCGCCATGGGAGCGGCTGTCTCTACGGCCAGGGCTTGACGCCCCGCCGGAGCCAGTTGCTCTTGGGCAGGCTCAGCGTTCGCGGCAGCACCCTTGCCGGCAGCCCCAGGGGGCTCAGTAGGAAAGTACTTGCTGGGACCTGATTTCCTTCGCTTGTTCTGCCCTGCTGATGGTTCGACGGATGGTTGAGTTAACCGAGCAAAAAGGTACCTGGTTCCACAGGTAGCTTGAATGCGGCACGCTTTGACAGGTAATCGGCAATGTCATTCTCCGCTCGGGGGACGTGCTCCGCCTGGATACCGTCAAAGGGTTCCTCCAGCTTCCTCACCATATCTACATAAGCTTCCATCAATTGGCTCTGATAATCCTTGTTGACCTACCTGACAACGAGCTGCGGGTCACCCCTGACGATGAGCTTCGTAACCCCGAGGTCTGACGCGATCCTGAGACCAGCAAGCAATCCCTCGTACTCAGCAGTGTTGTTGGTGGACATCTCCCTGGGGAAGTGCATCTGGATCACGTACTTGAGGTGTTCTCCGGTGGGAGCGACGAGCAGCACACCGGCACCGGCGCCTTGCAGCGAGAAAGCCCCATCAAAGTACATGATCCAGTCGCAGTCTGCTTCCTTGCCGGGGAGAGTGGTCTCCTGGATTTCTTCGTCAGGCGTCGAGGTCCATTCTGCGATGAACTCCGCCAAGACTCTGCTCTGAATTGTCGAGGTACTTTCAAACCTTAAACCAAAACTTGGCAGCTCCAAGGCCCATTCCATAACCCTTCTGGTTGCGTCTGGGTTGTGCAGTATCCGTTGCAACGGGAGGCGGGTGACGACAGTGATCTCGTGGGCCTGGAAGTAGTGACGCAGCTTCCTCGAGGCCATAAGGAGGCCGAAGAGCAATTTTTGCACGCCGGAATACCTCAACCTAGCCCCCTGCAAGAGGGAGCTGACAAAGTAAACCGGGTGCTGCATCATCTTCTTCTTCGGCACCACCTCACTCGACTGCGCGGGTACTGCCTTGGTGGCATCAGACTCTGCCGGGGGCCGCGCCTCGTCGGCTCCAGGCCCTGCTCGGGGAATCTTTGGCTTGCCATCCGCTGGTTCTGCCGCCATTGCTGCCTCCTCGTCAACCTCCCTCTGTGCCACCAGTGCAGTGCTGACCACTTGATTCGTCGCCGCCAGATACAGCAGCAACAGCTCTTGTGGTTTAGGCGCAACCAGTATTGGCGTGGAGGAAAGGTATTTCTTCAGATCCTGCAGTGCTGCCTCGGCTTCTGGGGTCCACTCTATTGCGCCTGCCTTCTTCAAGATTTTGAAGAAGGGAAGGGCGCACTTGGTGGACTTGGAGATGAATCGGCTCATGGCGGCAACGCAGCCGGTGGGCCGACGCACATCCTTGATCCGCTTGGGCGCCTCGATCTGCACTATAGCCTTGATCTTGTCTGGGTTTGCCTCGATCCCGTGCTGTGACACAAAGAACCCGAGAAGCTTGCCGGACGGAACGCCGAAGACACAGTTCTCAGGGTTCAGCTTGAGGTTGATCTTGCGCAGGTTAGCAAATGTCTCTTCCAGATCTTGCACAAGAGTTGGCCCGTCCTTGGTTTTGGCCACTATGTCATCCATGTAGGCCTCCATATTTCTATGGAGCTGAGGTTCAAAACCGATTTGGACTGCTCTCGCGAACGTTGAGCCAGCACTCTTCAACCCGAAAGGCATCCGTAAAAAGCAATACATACCACATGGGGTGATGAATGCTGTCTTCTCTTCATCCTCTTTCGTCATGAAGATCTGGTGGTAGCCTGAGATGCGTCGAGGAATGATAGCAGATTGCACCCGGCCATGGAGTCAACAATCTGGTCGATGCGCGGCAACAGGAAGGGGTCCTTAGGGCAAGCCTTATTGATATCTGTGTAATCAATACACAGTCTCCACTTCCCATTCGCCTTGCGCACCACTACCGGATTGGCCAACCACGTCGGGTGGAGCACTCCTCTACCAAACCTGCCGCTTCCAACTTCCTGATCTCCTCTGTGATGAACTCTTGCCTCTCCAGAGCCTGCTTTCTGACCTTCTATTTGACGGGCCGCGCGTGAGGGCAGACAGCTAGGTGGTGCTCAGTCACCTCCCTTGGAACACCGGGGATGTCTGATGCTTGCCATGCAAACACGTCGACATTCGCCCTCGGGAAGGTGACGAGCACGCCTTCCTATTTGCTGTCGAGGGTGGAGCCTATGGTGAAGGCCCCTCCCGTGCCATCCTCCTTGACGGGCACATTCTTGGTCTGCGGATGGCTCGGCCCTGGGTCTCTTGCTCTTGTCGGTAGAGCTCTCTGGCACGTCCTCGATGGTAGCACAACACTCCGAGGAGGTGCACTTGCCGGAGTGGGTGCGAGAGGTCTTGCCGGGCTTCTTCTTCCTTCCCGGAGCTTCAGCGGCAGGAGCAGGTGCCTTGACGGCAGCTGCTGCAACTGCTTCCCGGTAGAGCTGGTCGGCGCAGATCAGCGTGTCCTTCTTGTCGGAGGGGACGGAGATGATGGTCAACGGCCCAGGCATCTTTAGCATGTTGTAGGCGTAGTGTGACGCCGCCATGAAATTGGCTAGTGCTGGGCGGCCGAGGATCCCGTTGTAGGGCAAGGGGATCTCGGCTACGTCGAAGACGATCCTCTCCGTCCTGTAGTTCAACTCTCCTCCAAATGTCACGGGCAGTGTGACCTTTCCCTTCGCCTGGCTCCTCCCCGGATTGACCCCTTGAAACGTGCCCGTTTCCTCGAGGTCTCCATCAGGGATTTGCAACTTTTTGATCACGACAGGCGAGATCAGGTTCAGGCCGGCCCCGCCGTCAACAAACATCTTGTTCACTCTGAGGTTGCGTATTGTTGGTGAGACCAACAATGGCAAACACCCGACCACGGTACTGCGGTCAGGGTGGTCCTCGGCGTTAAAGATGAGGGGCGTGCTGGACCACTTCAGCGGCTTGTGAGCATCGAACGACGGCTCAGCTGCTGTAATCTCACGCGCCCGCTGCTTGAGCTGGCGATGAGAGGTATGCAGCAAGGCGCCGCCATCGACGCACATGGCCTCCGTAGCCTTCTGGAACCCTTGCTCACCAGACTCGTCGTCCTCGTCGTGATCATCGTCTTCTTGTTTCTTGTCGCGGCCCTGGGCGGGCCTCTCTTGCTGGTTGTCCTTGCCGGGGCGGCCTCCTTGGCCGCCACGCTTCTTGCTGGACCCCTCCGCACCGTCCTGGTCCTTCTCCTTGTCCCACCTCTCGTACTCAGCCTTTTACTTCTCAGCAAGCAGCTTGACTTGCCGGCAGTTCTGGAGGTCGTGGCCCTTGGTGCGGTGGATCTTGCAGTATTGCTTGCCGGAGCTTCCTGGCTTGTCGGTAGCCGCCAAGGCCTGGTAGGCGGCACACCCGGCAATCTCCTTGCCGGGGGCGTCTGCCTTGACCTTCTTGCCGGCACCGGTGTCGTCAGATCCCTCAACGGCAAGCACGGCCTTGCCTTTGCGTTTCCTGTTGCGACGTCGGCCCTTCTTCGTCGGGGTAGCGGCGTCTTCATCGGTGGAGTCGGTTTCCGCGCCGGCATCTTCGCCGGGGTACTTCCTTCCCTCTTCAGCCCGGGCGCACCTATCGGCCAGAACGTAGAGCTTGGCCACATCCTTAACTTTGGTCATCGCCAGCTCTTCGCGCATCTTGCGATTGCGCACGTTCTTGTGGAACGCGCTAATCACAGCGGCGGGATGAACGTCGGGGATGTTGTACTACAACCGGCTGAATCTCTGGATGTACTTGCGCAGGGTCTCCCCTTCCTTCTGGGGAATGATATGCAGATCACTGGCCTGGCCATGAGCTTGGTGGCCTCCCGTGAAGGCGCCAACGAACTCATGGCACAGATCTGACCAAGAAGAAATGGAATCCGCCGGCAAGTGCATCAATCAAGACATCACATTGGGCTTCAGCGCCAGCGGGAAATAGTTGGCAAGCACCCTGTCGTCACGAGCTCCAGCAACCTGCATCGCGATGGTATAGATGCTGAGGAAATCGGACGGATGGTTCTTGCCGGTGTACTTCTCGCCGACGTCGGGTTTGAACGTGCGGTGGGACGGCCACTGGAAACGCCGCAGCTCACGGGTAAAGGCCGGGCAGCCCACCTCATAAGGTAGGCAGAGCCCCCCGGTGTCGGGTGGTCCATAGTGGGTCCCGCCCGCTTGTCCGACTGGCGGCGCATTTCGCGCCAGCGCTTGACGGTGGTTCGAGCATCTTCGTGAGCTCGTTCCCGAAGGACCTGGCGCTGGTCGCGGAGGGTCCGCGGGTCGGACGATGCTATGGAGATGTTTTCGCAAGCGTCGTCACGACGGGCCGACGCCCGCGGCGGCTGGCGAGGAGGAGGAGAGTGCACCGTGGCCACAGCTCCCCCGGTCCTCCCAGCACCAGCATGTGGTGGCTCGGTGGAGCGCCTACCCGAGGGCCCCGCCGATCGCGGATCGTCTTTGTTTGCAACGGTGATGAGGCTTTGGATGGTGGCCCTCCACTCGTCGAGCTTCTCCGCAGCAGGAGGGAAGTCGAGGAGCAGCGGCGCGCGCGCCAAAGCTTCCGTTGGCGTGGGCGGCGGTGACAGCTGCGTGGATCGCGGCGCGCTTCGACTTCTAACTACGTTAGAAGGAGCTCCGTTACGACCCAGCGGCTGCGTGCCATTTTTGCCAGCGCTTCGGCGAGCGTGCTGAACCCCTTCATCTTGCGGATGACGCAGAGGGCTCTTCTCACGGCGGTGCCCAGGGTCACCGACGTGGTGACGCTGCTCGGCGCGCACACCATGGGAAGAGCGCGCGGTGGTCGTCGGTGTGGGTGTCCTGGAGGTCGCTGCGCCGCCCGGGGGTGGCACAGCAACACTCCTGGAGGGCCTCGCGCCGCCTGTGGGAGGCCTAGCTTCGTATTTGGATTCGGCGACGTGTAGCTGGTCGTCTGGCGCAAGAACGACGCCGCTTGCCAGGCTCCGACTGCCTGGGCGATGTTGGTGCTCGCGGGCTGCGGCCCGAGTCCTGTCTGCGACCGGTCCGCTGCTCGTCCGCACCGGCGCGGGCCGTTCGGCTCCCAACGAGCCGATCGCCGTGGCCGTCTTCTTCTTAGGAGCCATGGCGACGAAGAACTGCTTGGCTAACTACCAGACCAGATTCTCACAATTGCGCCCCCTTACCCGGCGCGCCAAAGATGTCGGTGTGGAACGACACCTATGGGATCGCAAGAATCCCTACTACGGTTGCCGGGGCATAGGGTTGCGAGGAGAGCAGGGCTAGTAGACAGCACAAGGATCGTTTAAGGTTCGGGCCGCGAGGATGCGTAAAACCCTAGTCCTGCTTTGGTGGGTGTATTTCTGAGAGTTCTTGAGCTCTCGAACTAGCTGTGGTCAGTGCGTGGTTCGAAAGAGCCGAATCCTTCTCCAGTATGCTATGGGCCTCCTTTTATAGTTGGAAGGGGCTGCCACAGTGACACACAGGAGGTGGAGAGGCGTACAATGCTCTGAGCTTATCGCTCGTATTATAGGACAAGACGCATTGAATGCGTAGTGTAGGTGTCCTCTTGCTTTATTGGGGACGGGGGCGAGGCCCATCCCGTCCGTCACCGCTCCTCCTCGCCTTGACATGCGCCCTGGCCAGTGAGATGCGTGGTGCCATGTAGGCAGCGAGGCAGCTGAGGTGGCGCGGTGGTGGAGCCTTCACGAGGATCTGCATGCCGCCACGCAGGCGCTCGATGAGTTGGCTTGGGAGCTGCATGTTTCCACGTAGGTGCCTGCCTAGCTGGTTGGGCTGGCAGCTGCATGTGAACGGTGGAAGCTTGGTTGGCGCGGGCCTGGCGGTGGCCCCGCTGGCGTCCTTGGCAAGGGCCTTGCCGGGTGGCCCGGCAAGGGTCTTGCCGTGGCGCGTTGTCGTCCCTGGCAAGGATCTTGCCGGGGGTCTGGTGGCCTTCCTCGGCAAGGATCTTGCCGAAGATCGTCGTCTTCTAATCCTCGTCTGATCTTGAATATGTCTTCACAAAGATCTGCATCCCACCACAGAGGTGCCTTCCCGAGCCCTGGCCCCATGTTGATGACGCTGTTGGGGCCGTGGGCTCAAGGGTGGCTCGCTCTTTTGGTGTGGGGCGAGCTGTCCCGGCAAGGGTCTTGCCGGGGCCGCTGAGGCCGCCCGGCAAGGGTCTTGCGGGGGAACCTGCTTCGTCCCTCGGCTATTTGTGGTCTTGGCCTTGGCGTTGCTTTGATTGTCTTGGGCTTCGGTCTTACCTTGGCTCACCTCCCCTGCTCTGCGTGGTGCGGTCGTGGGCGCGGCTCCGACTGCCCATGCACAGGTAAAGGGGTACAAAAGCATGCCCCTAATTTTGTACACCGACAGCAAGCCTGCCGGGAGAGTCTTGAGACTTGTCTTCTGGGTGACCTCGAACTCTCCAGGCTCGCTTGACCGGCAAGGAAGGTTTTTCCTTAGTGATATCTTGCCCATTTGGCTTGTCTTGGTCTTCTTGATCCGCCCTTTGATTTCTCAAAGAGCTATCTCTTTTGCTTGGCCTTGTCTTGGAAACTGTAACCTAGCTCTTGAGCCTGTGTACAGTGAGGGCAACACACACCAAGGTTTGTTGCACCAATAGGATCCATCGGGGCTGGCTCGAATGCGCCGCCGAGCGTCGTCGGGGTAGGTCCTGTCTAGTACACATGCGAAGAGTTTGTGGTAGCTCATCCCTTGAGATTTTCTTTGCTTCTTCATTAATCTGCGCTTGAGTCAGTTTTTGGCTTTTCCGCGCGTCGTGCAAGATGTTATGGTGGAGTTGTGAGCCATGATCCATGGGCTACCCACGTCCCATGTTCACGGGGTGGTAACTGCCATTCCACTAGCTTCTCCGCTTCTGTCGTTTCTACAACGTATGCTGCATGCATTGCGCAGGGTTGGTGGCGGACACGGAGGGTGCGGAAATGTGTGCCATGGCAGAAAACCAGACGACATGGATTGGCGCAGGGGTCGGCCTTGATTCCACGAGCCATTGATGGCACGGGGGGAGACGGATTGGTGGACCGGGGCAGTTGCCTCCCTTGAGTGATGAGCTGGCCCCCGGCCTCGTTTTTCTATAAAAGGGGATATGAGTGAGGTGCTGGCTTACACCTACCTCTTCCTCCTTTCTTCTGGTATTGTTTCTTCATCATGGTGAGGGAAAGAGGGTATAGCGGCACTCCAGTAGCAGCGACAAGGGCTTCTGTTCAACAGTGCCCCCCTCCCATTGGGGATGCGGAAGCGGAGACCGCAGTGAGGGGAGGCAGAAGAGGACGGGGACGCGATTGTCGTGGCGCTCGGGGTAAAGGAGGAAGAGGAGCTACGCTGATCGCACCTCCTCCAGCCGTCCAGGACCCGAACGAAGGCCACGTCGGGAACCAGCCGGTGGAGTTCACTGTCAAGCTGCTAGGGCCTCCACGGAGCTGTCTTCGGCTCCCCGCTCCGTTTGCAAGAGTGATGGAGGTTGTGCAGCCGCCGAGGCTGAGGCTGCACATGAGGGGCTGCTGTAATGGCAGCATACGGGCGGATGTGGAGTTCCCTACTCCTCATGTCATGCTTCTCCGGTGCGGATGGAAGACCTTTGCTCATGCCCACAGCTTGGAGGCCGGGCACGTCCTCCATTTAAAGTTAATGGATGCTACCCTGATCTCTGTCAAAGTCTTCGGACACTCGGGTGCTAGCTTAGGGTGTTGTGCGGAGAGCTCGACCGACGACGAAAGCTCCTCCTCGAGCGATAGCAACGAGGAGGACAGTGATAGCAATGACGATGGCGCTGACGGGGAGGACGACGGCTCTGACTCTTGCTGAACACCATCCGCACCATCACCGTTAGGCGGCGAAACCACCATCTGCACCTACATCTCCTCTTCGACAAGGCGATTTGCTGGGGAGTTGGATGTGGACATGTGGATGGTGTATTCGGCTCCTCCAGCAGCCTTCCAGCTGGGCCCCGGCAGGCTTCCTCGTGGGCTCCTGCTATGTTCGCCCTATTGCGTCCTGCTGGCCCGGGTGGCAGTGACCTGGGGGTCGTCTCTGCGGCTCCCTTCACCATCACCTTCGCCCACGCCCTCTCGATCTTGTCAGGCTCCTTGTCATGGGGCCTCACAGGATTAGACTGGGCTTCTGCCCAGGTTCTCCATTTGCCCTCTTCACCTCCCACCGTAGTTCCTAGGAGGAGACGGACACGAAAGGGATTACGGGGCACTTATCTTTTTTCAGTCTAAAATGTGTAGGCACTTGCCAAACTTTAGTCTAAAATATGTAGTATTCTTTATCCATGTTTGTGTCCTGTAAGATCTGTACATGCTTATCCGCATATTAATGAAAAAAGACAAGCCTTGCTGAGTACTTGGGCATGTACCATGTTCATGCAGAGGTGAGATGCCTCTATACATTTAAGTAAACAAGTTTTCTCCGGCAAGCTATCCTGCTGGTGCCTTTCATTTGTTGCCGTGGGGCTTGACCTGCTAGGGACAAAATTATAAAAAGGGACCAGTGATACGTCTCCATCGTATCTACTTTTCCAAAATCTTTTGCCCTTGTTTTGGACTCTAACTTGCATTATTTGAATGGAACTAACCCGGACTTACGCTCTTTTCAGCAGAATTGTCATTGTGTTATTTTTGTGCAGAAATAAAAGTTCTCGGAATGACCTGAAAAATCCACAAAGAATATTTCTGGAAAATATAAAAAATATTGGCGAAAGAATCAAGTGAAGGGGGCCCACACCCTGGCCACAAGGGTGGGGGTGCACCCTCCATCCTTGTGCCCCCCTGGACCTCCACCGACCTCAACTCCAACTCTATATATTCATGTTCGAGGAGAAAAAAATCAGAGAGAAGGATTCATCTCGTCTTACGGTACGGAGCCGCCGCCAAGGCCTATTCTTCCTCGGGAGGGCAGATCTGGAGTCCGTTCAGGGCTTCGGAGAGGGGAATCCATCGCCATCATCATCGTCAACCATCCTCCATCACCAATTTCATGATGCTCACCACCGTGCGTGAGTAATCTCATCGCAAGCTTGCTGGACGGTGATGGGTTGGATAAGATTTACCATGTAATCGAGTTAGTTTTGTTAGGGTTTGATCCCTAGTATCCACTATGTTCTAAGATTGATGTTGATATGCCTTTGCTATGCTTAATGCTTGTCAGTAGGGCCTGAGTGCCATGATTTCAGATCTGAACCTATTATGTTTTCATGAATCTATCTGTGTTCTTGATCCTATCTTGCAAGTCAATAGCCACCTACTATGTGTTATGATCTGGCAACCCCGGAGTGACAATAGTCGGGACAGTTCCCGGTGATGACCGTAGTTTGAGGAGTTAATGTATTCACTAAGTGCTAATGCTTTGGTCTGGTACTCTATTAAAAGGAGGCCTTAATATCCCTTAGTTTCCAATAGGACCCTGCTGCCACGGGAGGGTAGGACAAAAGAAGTCATGCAAGTTCTTTTCCATAAGCACGTATGACTACATTCATAATAATGCCTACATTATATTGATGAACTGGAGCTAGTTCTGCATCACCCTATGTTATAACTTTTTCATGATGAATACCATCTGACATAATTATCCATCATTGGTCCATTGCCTACGAGCTCGTTTCATATTGATCTTTGCTCCTTTACTTTTCCGTGGCGATTGTTACGATTGCCACAAAACTGCTAGTGTTACTTTTGCCACCATTACCGCTATTTCCATACTACTTTGCTACTAAATATTTTGCTGCGGATATTAAGTCTTTCAGGTGTGGTTGAATTGACAACTCAGCTGCTAATACTTGGGAATATTCCTTGGCTCCCCTTGTGTTGAATCAATAAATTTGGGTTGAATACTCTACCCTCGAAAAATATTCCGATCCCCTATACTTGTGGGTTATCAAGACCTTTTTCTGGTGCCTTTGTCGGGGAGCATAGCTCTATTCTCTGAGTCACTTGGGATTTATATATCAGTTGATCACTATGAGGAATTTGAAAGATCAAAGAACCAAGATTTTTCCCTCGACTACGAGGGGAGGTAAGGAACTGCCATCTAGCTCTGCACTTGATTCTCCTTCTGTTTTGAGTAAACTTCTGACACCTACACCTGCTATTGATTCTAATATGTCGCATGTTATTGATGATGCCACTTCTACTATAGCTTATCATGATACTACTTCTGTCCTTGATGATACTGTGCCACTTGGTGAATTTCTTGATGAACAACTTCCTAGGGCTAGAGAGAATGAAATTACTGAAACTGATGATATTATTGAAACTGGAGATTACGATTCCCCCCTAGATATGAATTGCCTATTGTACCTGAGGGTTATGTTATGGACGAAGAAACTGCTAGAGACTTCTTTGCTTGTAATGATAGGGAGGATCTTAAGAAACTGTTAGCTAAGTTGAAAGAAAAATCCTTGAATGCTAGAATGAAATATGATCCCGCTTTTGCTACTTCACCTATATTTGTTACTGGTAAGGATTATTAATTCTCTGTCGATCCTGAGTTAATTACTTTGGTTGAATCTAATCCTTTATATGGTTATGAATCTGGAACTATTGTGGCACATCTTACTAAAATTGAATGATATAGCCACCCTATTTGCTCATGAGGAAAAAATTCGCTATTACTATATTCTTAAGTTGTTTCTTTCTCGTTAAAGGGTGATGCTAAGTTATGGTTTAATTCTCTTGCTCCTGGTTGTGTGCGTAGTCCCCAGGATATGATATATTACTTCTCTCAAAAATATTTCCCTGCTCATAAGAAACAAGCTGCTTTAAAGGAAATATATAACTTTGTGCAAATTGAAGAAGTGGATCTCCCACAATCTTGGGGGAGGCTTCTCCAATTACTTCATGCATTGCCTGATCATCCTTTGAAGAAAAATGAAATACTTGATATCTTTTATAATGGACTAACCGATGCTTCCAGAGACCACCTGGATAGTTGTGTTGGTTGTATTTTCCAGGAAAGAACTGTTGAGCAAGATGAATTGCTATTGAATAATATATTGAGTAATGATAATGATTGGACACTTCCTGAACCAACTCCTAAGCCAACTCCGAAGAAAAGGGGTATTCTATTTCTCAGTCCTGAAGATATACAAGAGGCAAAGAAATCTATGAAAGAAAAAGGTATTAAAGCTGAAGATGTTAAGAACATACCGCCTATTGAAGAAATACATGGTCTTGATATCCTGACATAGGTAGTCGAGGTAAACTCTCTCCATATATTTGATGAAGGTGATATTCCTCATAATACGTCTGCTAGTCAATTCTTGGATGAGATTGATAATTTAATTGTTAAACAAGAAAATTTCAATGCTTATGTTAGTAGACAATTGAAACGTAATGCTTACATGCTTGACCACTTGGGTGACTATATGAGTAGAACTGTTAATGATCTTAAGCTTATTAGTAAACATGCTTCCATGGTTACAACTCAACTAGAATAAGTACTTAAGGCACATGATGGTTTGCTTAATGAGTTGAATAATAAGAATACTGATAATGTTGTTAGGGTTATGACTAGAGGTGGTAAAATGACCCAGGAACCTTTGTATCCTGAGGGCCATCCTAAGAGAGTTGAGCAAGATTCTTAGAGAATGAATACTGATGCACCTAGTTATAGTGATAAAAAGAAAAAGAAAACTGATAGGACTTTGCATGCTAGTGAACCTGCTATAGACACACCTGAGAATCCCAATGATATTTCTATTTCTGATGCTGAGGCACAATCTGGTGATGAACATTAACGTGGTGATAATGTTAATAATGATGTTCATGTTGATGCTCAACCTAGTAATGATAATGAAGTAGAGATTGAATGTGATGTTGATCTTGATAACCCACAATCAAAGAATCAACGTTATAATAAGAGAGACTTCGTTGCTAGGAAACATGGTAAACAAAGAGAACCATGGGTTCAGAAACCCATGCCCTTTACTCCTAAGCCATCCAAGAAAAAGGATGATGAGGCTTTTGAACGCTTTGCTGAAATGATTAGACCTATCTTTTTGCGTATGCGTTTGACTGGTATGCTTAAAATGCCTCATTATGCTAAGTATATGAAATATATTGTTACTAATAAAAGAAAGATACCAGAAGCTGAAATTTCCACCATGCTTGCTAATTATACTTTTATGGGTGGAATACTAAAGAAACTTGGAGATCCACGGGTACCAACTATACCATGCTCCATTAAAAGAAACTATGTTAAATCCGCTTTATGTGATCTTGGAGCCGGTGTTAGTGTTATGCCTTTCTCTTTGTATCATAGACTTGAATTGAATAAGTTGACACCTACTTAAATCTCTTTGCAAATGGCTGATAAATCAACTGTTATACCCATCGGTATTTGTGATGATGTGCCTGTTGTGGTTGCAAATGTTACTATCTTAATGGACTTTGTTATTCTTGATATTCCCGAGGACGACAATATGTCGAGTATCCTTGGTAGACCCTTTTTGAATTCTGCAGGGGCTGTTATTGATTGCAACAAGGGCAATGTCACTTTTCATGTTAATGGTAATGAGCATACGGTACACTTTCTGAAGAAACAACCTCAAGTTCATAGTATCAATTTTATTGGAAAAATTTCAACCATTACTATTGGAGGTTTTGAATTCCCTCTTCCTACTATCAAAAAGAAATATGATATTCTTATTGTTGGGGACATTCATATCCCCGTTGATGTAACCTAGTGTTATTCGAAAACTCTTCGGTTTCATGTCATTTGGAAGAAGTTTGTTAATAAGACTTGACCAACCTTGTTAATGGATTCCTTTTGATGAGCATGAGATGGATGAATTTAGAAGGCACAACCTTCTGTACCCACTTTTCACTTTCTGTTATTTAGAATAAATAAAGCGAAAATAGTATTTTCTGTCTGTTTTCTGAATTATCCATGCAAAAAAAAATGTCCCGAAAATAAAAGTTCTCCAAATGCCCTGAAAATTTAGTATGATTTTTTATAGAATATTTGAGAATTTCTATCACTGAACATGCACCAGGGGGCCGCACCAGTGGGCCACAAGGGTGGAGGGCGCGCCCTACCCCCTGGGCGCCCCCTGCCTTATGGGTCCCACGTGGGTCCCCTCCACTTATTCCAGCACCCATCCACTTTGTCTCCCTCCAGAAAAATCATCCTGTAGCTCAAACCCGTGTTCTTGCTCATTTTGCTGCCATTTTCGATCTCCTTTCTCAAAGCTCCATTCACAAAATTGCTTTGGGGGGATTGTTCTTCGGTATGTGACTCCTCCAATGGTCCAATTAGTTTTTGTTCTAATGCTTTATTTATTGCAAATTTTTGCTACTGTGGTGACCTTGTTCTTGAGCTTGCATGTCAAATTTATATGGTCCAATGTAGTTTTGATGCATGATATAGCCTCTAGGCACTTGTGGGAGTAGTTGCTATCAATTTTGTTGAGTTTGGTTCACTTTTATTTTGTCACTAAAAATTTCAGAAATTTTTCGAGGAAGAAAATGATGAGGAGATTGTTGAGAGGCTCCTCGAGCCGGGGTTCAAAGGAAAAGGAAAATGAGGAGAAGGAGAAGCCCAAGTATAATCTTCCTCGCGCCACGGAGATTCAGCCGTGTGAATGGCCATGTGATGCATTCTTACAGGCGACCGAAATTTATGATGATTTCTACTATTTGGCTGAGAATGCAGACATCACCGACTTCCTCCTCAACCAGTGTGATCAGTATCTCCTACTCACTAATATTTCGTGCAAAATTTTCATTTTCATGCTAGGAGATCACCACCCATGGTAAACTTCTATCTATGTGATGAGTACAAGGAAATGATGCTTTATGACTTTCGTGAGGTTTGTAAATTACCTTATGAGGGTAGCGTCGAGGAACAACGTCCTAGTGACGTGGAAGGTTTTATTCATGAAGTCACCGTAGGGGAAAGGAGAAGGGTGTCGGAAGCGAGAGTGGCTAGTTTACATTTTCCAGTTTTGCGCTACTACTCATTATTTGCTGGGAGATGATTAATTGGTCGTGGGGAGAGTGGAGGCCTTAGTGCTCCAGACCTTGACATTTTGCGCCATGCTTTACTTCATGATAGAACTTTTAGTTTAGGCGCTATGGTTGCTACACGGTTGAGTATAAACGGCACAAAGGGTCCTCTTTTCGGAGGTATCTTCGCCTCCCGCCTTGCTAAACACTTTGCGATACCCATTAGGCACTATGAGAAAGAGGAGAAACTGCTACCCACTGTTTACTTAGATTATGATAGCATGGTAGCACATAAGTTTATTCGTTATGATGACGAAAGGAGACTCATTTATAAGTTCATATTTAGCGAGAATACTTTTCAGATTATTACCTTGCCTGCGCCTATTTTGTTCGATATTCATTCACGCAGGTACTTTGTTTTCCCCGCGGACATTCATGCATACTAGGAGGGGACACGATCCCCACCTCTTGAGCCAGAGCCATCACCTGATCCACATCAGGAGTCTATTTATCAATGGGATCCACAGGAGCTCGCTAACCAGTGGAACCCCCAGGATCCTCCTCAGTACACCGGAGAGGGCTACTTTGATCCATGGGCGTAGACTAACTTAGGCCAAAAGCCTAATCTTGGGGGGAGTACGTATTTCTCACCGACATTACATTCATGTTCACACACTCATTTCAGTTGTCGGTGTTCATACTCTTGCATTATATTATCCATGTTAGTTCTATTTCTTTTTCCCGCTTTCTTCTTGTTTGTTTGAGAAACCTTAAGGAAAACCGAAAAAATAGTTGTAGTTAGTTTACTTTCTTTGCATGCTTAGTTGTAGTATTAAAAGAAAACCCAAAGAGTTTTCTCGTTTTTCTTTTGCTTGTTTGGAGCTTTTCTGTGTAAATAGTTTTTCTTGTTCTTGTTTTATCTTCTTCAGAAAAATAAAAACTCCAAAAATATTTTAGTGTGTTTCTTTGAAATTCTTTTCTTTGGGGATCGAGAGGAGAAGACCACGATGAAAATGTTGAGTGGTTCTCATTTGCATTATTGTTGATCTAACAAAGAGCCCATATTACCTTGTCTTCTCGTTTGAATAAATGTTGCAGATTTCAGCTTAGTCCAATGCACGTGCACTATTATTATTATCCACGCCGTTCGGCCGTGCAAGTGAAAGGCAATAATGACGATATATGATGAAATGATTGAGATGAGGAAAAGCTGGTATGAACTCGACCTATCTTGTTTTTGTAAATATGATTAGTTCATCGTTCCTGATTCAGCCTATTATGAATGAAATATGTTTGCAATGAAAATTAGAGATTATAGTTATTTATGTCATTCTTAATTAACTAGGAGTTTATAATGGCTTACCTTGCGTGCCAACATGGAAATTAAAATGGTTGTGATGTAGTATGATAGGATGGCATCCTCCTTTGAATGATTCGAGTGTGTTGACTTGGCACATGTTCACGCATGTAGTTGAAACAAAATCAACATAGCCTCCACGATATTTATGTTCATGGTGATTTATATCCTACTCATGCTTGCACTCAATGTTGGTTACTCTCGATGCATGTTTATGACTGTTGTCGCTCTCTAGTTGGTAACTCCCCAGTATTTTTCTAGCCTTCACTTGTACTAAGTGGGAATACTACTTGTGCATCCACTTCAATAAACCCAAAGTTGTTGCATATGAGTCCACCATACCTTCCTATATGCAGTATTTACCTGCCGTTCCAAGTAAATTTGCAAGTGCCAAACTCTAAACCTTCAAATGATGATTTGTTTTGTATGCTCAAATCACTCATGTACCAACTAGGGCTGTCAATATCTTCCATGCTAGGTGGGTTATTCTCATGATGAGTGGACTCCGCTCATCATTCATGAGAAAATGGTCGGTAAGGGGAATGCCCAGTCCCTTGCTCAAATCAAATCAAAATAATTGTAAACAAAACTCCCCCAGGACTGTTGTTAGTTGGACTGTACCCGTTGTTTCCGACTAGCCGTGGAGTGTGCTTGTTGGTGGTGGGGGAGTATAAACTTTACCATTCTGTTTGGGAACCGCCTATAATGTATGTAGCATGAAAGATACCGAGATCTATTGGTTGTTACATTGACAATGAAAGCATACCACTCAAAATATTATTTATCTCTATTTCAAAACTCGAGCTCTGGCACCTTTGCAAATCCCTGCTTCCCTCTACGAAGGGCCTATATATTTACTTTTATTGCTGAGTCATCATTCTCTTATAAAAAGCACTAGTTAGAGAGCACCACTATCATTTGTATGCATTGTTATTAATTTATATTGAGTATGACTGGATCTCTTTTACCATGAATTAAAATGTCTAGTCAATCCTTGATCTGCAGGGGTGCTCTGCATTTATGTTTTGCGGTCTCAGAAGGGCTAGCGAGATACCATGTTGTTATATCATATCATAACTGTTTTGAGAAAGTGTTGTCATCCGAGATTTATTATTATTACTCGCTAGTTGATTATGCCATTGATGTGAGTAAATGTGAGACCTAAATGTTATTGTGAATATGGCTATTTCTTAATCTTTGCTGAAAACCTGAATGTTGGCTTTACATATTTGCAACAACAAGATCAAACAGAGATTGTAAAAGTTTTTCTTTATCACTTTCTTTCTGTCAACTGAATTGCTTGAGGACAAGCAATGGGTTAAGCTTGGGGGAGTTGATACGTCTCCATCATATCTACTTTTCCAAACTCTTTTGCCCTTGTTTTGGACTCTAACTTGCATGATTTGAATGGAACTAACCTGGACTGACGTTGTTTTCAGCGGAATTGCCATGGTGTTATTTTCGTGTAGAAATAGAAGTTCACGGAATGACCTGAAAATCCACGTAGAATATTTCTGGAAAATATAAAAAATATTGGCGAAAGAATGAAGTGAAGGGGGCCCACACCCTGGCCACAAGGGTGGGGGACGCGCCCACCCCCTAGGGCGCGCCCTATGTCCTTGTGGGCCCCTTGGACCTCCACGGACCTCATTTCCAACTCCATATATTCACGTTCGGGAAGAAAAAAAAATCAGAGAGAAGGATTCATCTCGTTTTACGATACGGAGCTGCCGCCAAGCCCTGTTCTTCCTCGGGAGGGCATATCGGGAGTCCATTCGGGGCTCCGGAGAGGGGAATCCTTCGCCATCGTCATCATCAATCATCCTCCATCACCAATTTCATGATGCTCACTGCCGTACCTGAGTAATGTCATCGTAGGCTTGCTGGACGGTGATGGGTTGGATGAGATTTACCATGTAATCGAGTTTGTTTTGCTAGGGTTTGATCCCTAGTATCCACTATGTTCTAAGATTGATGTTGCTGTGACTTTGCTATGCTTAATTATTGTCACTAGGGCCCGAGTGCCATGATTTCAGATCGAAACCTATTATGTTTTCATGAATATATTTGTGTTCTTGATCCTATCTTGCAAGTCAATAGTCACCTACTATGTATAATGATCCGGCAACCCCGGAGTGACAATAGTCGGGACACTTCCCGGTGATGACCGTAGTTTGAGGAGTTCATGTATTCACTGAGTGCTAATGCTTTGGCCCGGTACTCTATTAAATGGAGGCCTTAATATGCCTTAGTTTCCAATAGGACCCCGCTGCCATGGGAGGGTAGGACAAAAGATGTCATGCGAGTTCTTCTCTATAAGCACGTATGACTATATTCGGAATACATGCCTACATTAAATTGATGAATTGGAGCTAGTTCTGTGTCACCCTTTGTTATAACTGTTGCATGATGAATGCCATCCGACATAATTATTCATCATTGATCCATTGCCTACGAGCTCGTTTCATATTGATCATGGCTCCATTACTTTTCCGTTGCCACATATACTATTGCCACAAAACTACTACTGTTAGTTTTGCCACCGTTACCGCTATTTCCATACTACTTTGCTACTAAATATTTTGCTGCTGATATTAAGTCTTTCAGGTGTGGTTGAATTGACAACTCAGCTGCTAATACTTGAGAATATTCTTTGGCTCCCCTTGTGTCGAATCAATAAATTTGGGTTGAATACTCTACCCTCGAAAATTGTTGCGATGCCCTATACCTGTGGGTTATCAAGAACCAGCTCCTCGTCGAACCTCCTCCATGAAAGGCCACTACAACCACCTTGGCCGAAGCAACATTCGGGACATAGGATGTGTGCACCTATGCTTTGAAGGTGGAGAGGTTTTCATACGCACAAGTTTTCACTTGACAGAACATGTATGGATAAGAAGGAACTTATCTGTTTGGCTTGTCGGGGACCGATATGTAGGCTTGTCTCCATTTCTTCTCTTCGGGACCGAGTCCGCGACAAGAACCCTACAGCTTAGTGTAGATGAAAAGAAAGCTACATATGATCTTATCTAAATGATCATGCTATGCTCATGTCATGCTTATGCATGCATGCACGTTCTTGGGGCCCCCAGCGCTTCGTTTATTTATCTGTTGCTCAGGGTCTGCGCCTGGCTTTGTACAAAGGGTTACATGCAACATCGGCCAAGGCTTGTACAAAAGGGTGACTGTCGGGCAGGGCCCGACAGCCGCGCCTTATGGGTAGAACTTACGGAGATGCTCAATGTTCCATGAGTTTTGCAACTGAATGCCATCTCCGGTCTCCAGACGGACTACCACAGGTCTAGTGACTCGTACTACCCGGTAAGGGCCTTCCCACTTCGGAGCCAACTTGTTTGTACCCTTGGCAAACTGAACGTGCCTAAGGACAAGGTCGCCTTCCTCATGGCTCCGGGCATGAACCGCGCGGCTGTGATAGCGATGCAGGGCTTGCTAGTAGCCTGCAGCACGCGTAGCAGCCCGGAGATGGTTCTCCTCAAGTAGCATAGCATCGTCATGCCGGTGCTGTTCTTGCGCTACTTCATCGTAGGTAAGTACTTGAGGTGACCCGTATATGAGTTCCGTGGGGATCACTGCTTCTGCCCCTTATACTAGGGAGAAGGGTGTTTGTCCAGTAGCTCGATTTAGTATCGTACATAGGGACCAAAGAACCACCGAAAGCTCGTCGGTCCATCACCTGCCACACTTCTGCAGCCTATCAAATGTTCTTGTTTTGAGTCCTCGTAGCACTTCAGCGTTCGCCGTCTCAGGTTGTCCGTTGCTTCTGGATGGGCAACAGACGCAAACGAGACCTTGCTTCCGAGGGCATGAACATATTGCATGAAGGCACAGCTTGTGAATTGGGTGCCATTGTCAGTAATGACTCTCGCGGGTACTTCAAAATGGCACACCAATCCTTTCAAGAACTTGATAGCTGACTGTGCGGTCACCTTCATCACGGCTCCACTTCCGGCCACTTTGTAAACTTGTCGATTGCAACGTACAAGAATTCGGAGCCCCCTGGTAGCATGGGGGAAGGGGCCCAAGATGTCGATCCCCGGGACAGAAAATGGCATGACAAAGGGATCGTTTGGAGAGCTTGAGCAGGCTGCTGGATATTCTTGGAGTGGAAGGGGCAGGCTTCACATCTAGTGACTAGGTCAATTGCATCTTGGAGGGTCGTGGGCCACTAAAAACCTTGCCGGAAAGCTTTTCCGACTAGGGCCCTCGATCCAATATGGGAGCCGCACATGCCTTTGTGTATCTCTGCCAATAGTTCATTCCCTTCTTCCTGACAAATGCACTTCAATTTCACACCGTTGGGCCTCCTTCTGTATAGCGTGTCATCGACAAACTGATACATACTGGCCCTCCGGGCTACTCCTTCAGCCTCTTCTGGCTCTTCGGGAAGTTCTTCGGGGTAATGGACTATGTGTCATGCCAAAGTTGGAGCCTGAGGCTTGACAACAAGGACCAGCGGCACCTCCCCATTTCCAGGAGCGCGTGCCTCAACCACAAGGACTGGTAGTTCAGCGGGAGGGTGCTGCTCACCGAGCAAAGTGGAGTTGCTCCCGCCAAGCTCTCTGCCGGGGGCTTTGGGAAGCTCTGCCGGGAGAGGCTTGCCGGAGTCCTGTTTCCTCCTCTTTCTAGCCATTGCTACCAGGGATACGGAGGGCTGAGTCAGGTGGAGAACAAAAGGCCCTGGTTCCACAGGAAATTTTTGCGCAACGCACTTTGACGGATGATTAGCAATGCTGTTTGCCACACGCGTCATGTGCTCTATTTGTAATCCATCAAAGCGCTCCTCCAACTTTCTCACTTCCTCCACGTATGCCTCCATCCATGGGCTTTGATAATCCTTATTCACCTGCCTCACCACAAGTTGCGAGTCTACACGAATGATCAACTTCTTGATTCCAAATTCTATTGCGATCCTGAGCCTGGCAAGGAGTCCTTCATATTATGTAGTGTTGTTGGTAGCCTTCTCCCGGGGAAAATGCATTTGAACCACGTACTTGAGGTGCTCCCCAGTGGGTGCGACGAGAAACATGCCATCTCCCGCTCCTTGGAAGGAGAAGGCACCATCAAAGTACATGATCCACTCTTGGGGTGCTTCCTTGCCGTTGATAACTGTCTCCAGCACTTCTTCGTCAGGGGTAGGCGTCCTCTCCGCAATAAACTCCGCCAGTTCTCTGCTCTGAATAGTTGATGTGCTTTCATACTTCAAAACAAAGCTTGATAACTCCAAAGCCCATTCCACTATTCTGCCAGTGGCCTCAGGGTTCCTCAGTATGCGTTGCAAGGGGAAGCGGGTGACAACCGTGATCTCGTGAGCTTGGAAGTAGTGATGCAGTTTCCTTGAGGCCATGATGAGGTCAAAGATCAACTTTTGCACGCCATAATACCTCGATCTAGCCCCCTGCAACAGGGAGCTGACAAAGTACACTCGCCGCTGCATCACCTTCTTCCTTGCTGCGATCCTGGAATTGTCTCCATTGCTCCGCTCCTCTTTGTCCCGATCTGCGTCTGACCTTGCCGGGATGAGTCCATTTTCCTTTCTGGGGGAGATGGTAGTCGCGGCTACTCCTTCATCTATGTAACATCCCAAATTTTCAATTTGGAATGTTATACATTAGATCATCATTACATATCATATTTTATTGCATTTTGGTTTGATCCTAGAAATTCTACGCAACTCAAGGACCCACGGAGAGAGTTGGGAATTCCGTTATTTTCATATTTGAGTTTTCTCAAATTTTGAAAAGAGGATCGTTTGATTTTAATTATTTTTCTCTTCAAATATTTCTTTTACAAAAATAAAAGAGACAGGATAAAATGACTTCCTCAAAATAAAGAAATATCAGAGGTTTAATATTAAAACCAAATAAGATTTTTGTTCGGAGTTTTGTCGCTATTTTATTTGAATTAGGAAAATATGCGTTTTTCAAAATTGCATTAGAGTCCTAAATAAATGTTCACCTGGTCCGGATTATTTTTAGAGGACGGGGAAAATTTATTACAGGATTTTTGGATTCCGTTTAGTATTTCTTTTATTCGTTTTTCTGCGCGAAATAATTTTTTAAAAAAGGAAACCGACTTTGGGCCGTATCCGCCCGGGACTCCGCCCGGGGGTGGGGGGGCTTTATAAGACACGAGGCCCAGCCACCGCCGCA